>NC_056741.1:1531166190-1531181190 GCF_019279795.1 Protopterus annectens | reverse complement strand
TTCTGAAGTTTTTATCTGACAGTACATGCAGAGGACTTATTCAGGCAATTTTTATGGCTGTATTATTGGACTACAATACTTTCTTTCATGCTCTCTCCCATATTTTATATAACAATACATGCAGAATAATCACTAACCTGCCTGGTGGCGCAGCCTTAGCAGCCTATCAGCATAGGCTTGCTGATTCATACCACGGTCACCTGCAGCTGTAAAGTAAATGAAGGGATATTGAGACATACCTATCCATTATACATACTCCATTATCAATTCTTACATACTGCATTCCATGGCTACATACTCAGTTGTGGGGCATCCCGCATCCCACGGGCCTCCTGTATCCATTGGTTCAGGCGGTCCTGCTTTCATCTCTTCAGGTCTGCATGGTGGTGATGGACCTGCTCACCAGTCTGAGGAACACCTGTGGCACTGGTGAGGTCATGAGCTAACTGGTTCCAAGCCTCTGCCTTGTACTCCATCCCTTGGAACTGACCCTGCAGAGTCTTGACTCATGACGGTGGACAAGGAGCCAAACCATGTATTTGGACTCCTCGATGCCCCAACATTGCGCTTGGAAGCATGTTCCCTCTCCAACACCAGACATTCTAACTGCAGATGTGAGCTACAATCAGTTATGGTGTGTATTCCCGACAGTGGGGCTTAAATATGCCACATTTCCTGCACTTTTTTGTGATTGGCCATTTTGTAAAATTCTCGGCTGACTGCAGACCTGCTTAGTAATGGTTAAACTACCATTTGTACGTATATGAATGTTAATAGTGGCTGTTTTTCCTATGTTGTCATGGCTTACTGGTTCTGTACTTTGCTTCTGATGCACAGAGGTCCTGGGTTCGAATCTTGTCATTCATTTTATTTTCATACTTTCCAGACAGGCTAGGGGGTGTGGCTGCATTTAAGCAACTTTGCTCTACATTGCTCCTCGGTGCCCTACGGTGCCCTGGTTGGCGCGGTGCGCATGTCCACGCAAACACATTGTGCTGGGTAAAGCGCCATTAAACTATGGGCAACTCTATTGCACTGGGTAAAGCGCTATGAAACAATGGGCAACTCTATTGCGCTAGGTAAAGCGCTATTCAACTACGGGCAACTCTATTGCACTGGGTGAAGTGCTGCTTAACTGCAGGCAATTTTATATCAGGATCCTTTAAAATATTTATTTTGTTCGCTGATACATTGGCCATTTCACTGCTTTTTGGTAATGTTTAAACATATTTGTCAGGTATTATTTCATATACTGATTTAAAAAATAAATACGAAGGGGAGTGGTGGGACGCGAACCATGAATGCCTCTTTTTTGTGCGAATGCTCTACCATTACGCTACTGTGACTTGGCGTGATTTGCATTAACATTCTTTCTTATGCTCTTCCATGTCAGAATTGCTAACTCTAGCTAAGCAATGGGCACATCCGCGTGCACACGTGCAAATATGAGCAGCTATTTTGGGGATTTAAAAAAATGTATTTAATGTTTTGCATTTTAGAACTGTGATAGGGGTTTACAATATCAGGGAGTGTGGTGTTGGGTGCAGATACATTTGAGCAGACTCGCTCTTGTGTGTGTGCTTTGTTTAGTTTTAAAACACTTGCAGGGGTGTGGACCTTTAGACTGCTCGGCAGTTGGACACACCCCCTGCTTTCTTACACGGTCCGTGTAAGACTTACGGTTGAGTCAGCGTGCCCTCATGCATATTCATGGCATGCTGACGTCAAACCATTCAACTGCAGCCTCTGAGTAAGACTTATTAAGTCTTACACGGAGGATTAGTGAATCTGGGGGATGTTTTTCTACCTGTATTTAAAGGAAATGATTAAAACCAATGCAGGAGATAACTGTAACTTAATGCAGGTGGTTTACAGGGCTAGCTTCAATGACTGTGAAGCATTTTATGTGAGGAAAATGTTCAACAGACTTAAAAGAAAGATTTCTGGCCATCTTTCTGAAATTAGAGGTAAGTGCAAGAATAACACACTGGCTCGGCACCTGCAGCTACACAAAAGACACACTTACTTTAAATTTCAAATTACTGACCATGTGGACCTTTTGGAACTGGAAGGAGACATCCTCAATCTTTTAGAAAAACTTGAACTACTGTGGCAGCTGAAACTGAATTCTTTTGGAAAACCGGGGCCCATACCTTTTAAACGTACCAAATTCCTTGGCATTTCCAGTTTTGACGTACAAATAATGTGGTGCCACGAATTCCCAAGTAGCCCCTTTATTCCTGAATTTTCCAGATTTTTTTTTTAATTTTTTTCTCCCGGCTATTTTCTGCTGACATCAGCACATGCAGAGGTGTGCACAATGACATCAGCTTTGTGAGCAGCCTGCCAGTCTGTCGGAATTCGGCTGAGGGTTCAAGGGGTGTGGCTATTGACTGACTGACAGTTTAGAGAGGGTCAGGACTGGTCTATAGTGTGGAGAAAACAGCAAGTGTTTCTTATTTTTAATTAGAAGGTTATACAGTCATTGACAGTTGGGTACCCCATCCGTTTCACAAGCAGCAGCAGCAGAGTTTTCCTGGCTCCTCCAGGTAAGGAAAAAAAAAAAAACGGAATAACTTTATCTGCTTTTTTAGTTTTCTGTCTGTGTTGTGCTTTGCAGGTGCAGGCAAAGCTCTTGGTACTAGTTAGTTAGCATATAGCTCATTTAAATGTTAGGAAAGGAGGACCCTGCTTGATTATAGCAGAAAGAGTGTTATAGAAAAGCTAAATTCTAAGTCTTTGGGGAAGTTAACTTGAGAGGTGCACTGTACATTTGTGGCTGCCAAGGTGCACAACAGTGTATTTTATTGCTGCTAATATCTGCAGGGCAACTTTGTTGTGCTCATTAGTACAGCTAGTTAATGTGTAAGCCTTTCCACCCACCACGCATAGACACTTTTTATAGAGGTGCATGTTTTAGAGGCTTGGATTATGTAATTTTTTTTTATCCTGGTACAACTTTCCAGTGGGATAGGCAAAATTTCCCAGTATATACTTTTCTGCAGAACTGAAAACAGTAAAAAAAAAAAACATGTTAGGTGTTTGGAAGCTGACGTTTACCACACAGTCTTTTATAGCCGACTACATTGTACATAGTCGGGGAATGTGTGTTGCTGCAAAGTAAGTCCAAGATATTGTAACTTAATGGCCATTAATGGCTTCTTTAACTGCTGAAAATGTGTGTGTGTATAAGTCTGAGATCCATGAATGTATTGGCCGTTAATGGCTTCTTTATTTAACTGCTACAAAGGGGCTTTATTTTAACTGCTGCAAAGGGGGAGTGTGCTGCAAAGGTGTGTGTGCTGTTATTGGCTTTTTATTTAACTGCTGCAAAGTTGGGTGTAAAGTCCGAGATCTGTGAACTTAACGGCCGTTAATGACTTCTTTATTTAACTGCTACAAAGGGAGAGTGTGTGTTGCAAAGTAAGTCCCAGATACTGTAACTTACCACCTGTTAATGGCTTCTTTATTTTAACTGCTGCAAAGGGGCTTTATTTTAACTGCTGCAAGGGGAAGTGTGTGCTGCAAAGGTTTGTGTGCCTTAATGGCGTCTTTATTTTAACTGCTGAAAATGCAAAGTTGTGTGTAAAGTCTGAGAGCCATGAACTTAATGACTGTTAATGGCTTCTGCTACAAAGGGGCTTTATTTTAACTGCTGCAAAGGTGTGCATAAGTCTGAGAATCCATGAACTTAATGGCTTCTTTAAAGTGCTGCAAAGGTGTAAGTCCAAGAATCCGTGAACTTAATGGTTTCTTTATTTAACTGCGTGTGTGTAAGTCCAAGAATCCATGAACTTAATGGCTTCTTTTATTTAAGTGTGTGTGTATGAACTTAATGGCTTCTTTATTTAAGTGTGTGTATGAACTTAATGGCTTTTTTATTTAATGTGTGTGTGTGTGTGTGTGTGTGTGTAAAATGCCCCACTTAATAATATCGATGGTTACTGTTACTTAGACTCAAACCCTGTACCTTAGCTACAAAGAGCAAGAGCCTGAATTCCCTACCCACAGCACCACTTGTGTTCACTACTTCTTTGGTCTGTTTATCTTAAAATTTGTAGTTTTCTAGCAAATTAGTGAGAACTGAATTCACTAAATAATAATAGCCATTTAAGTTTCAGACTTCTTATCTTCAGGAAATGCATGGTAACACAAAACATTTTATTCTAGCAACTTATCTAAGATTATACAAGCAATGTTTAAAAGGTGTCCCTTGTTTTAGGCCTTAGTTTGCCCCCCCCCACACACACACCCAATAAATGTTGGCTTTTTTCAGATTCCATGTGCCACATAGTTCTTCAGGGGAAGAGAAGTTTAGTGCTGCTTATGCCCAGTCTGTTTGTATTAGTAGCACAACAGGTAAAATACTTGCTTCTGATGCAGAAAGCTGTGGGTTCTACTTCCATGGTATGTAGATGGATTGCTGATACTATACTGGGTTGTACTTTTAAAGAAGGTGGATGCTGTAGTCCTGAGAATGTTCTTTTTGACAGAGATGCCTAGTAACTATGAACCTGTTATCACTTTGCCATCCATTCCCTATTGGAATATTACTAGCTTATTTTTTTTAATGTAACATAGGCAATGTATTCCTCAAGAGCAACAGGCACTTTATTTGTAGATGAAACAATGAAATATAAAATTGTTTGCTAGCAGCAACCTCTTCATTAGTTTATCTCTTTAATGTGGAATTATTTAGATGCCTTTTTACTTCTGCAGAGATTGTGCATATTTACTGATATTGGTAGATTGTAGAGGTTTGAATAGACTTTTAGGATGATAATTTTCTGAATTGGGCAGTTTTGTCATTATTGGGTCGTGCATTTTGTTTCATTGCTTACTGGAAAAATGTTCAAAACAATACATTTAAAACCCGCTCTAAGAAGTGTGTTGTATTATACAAGGAATGTAATTTAATACAATCAGGAAGGTGTATCAAACAGTACATGTATATTTCATGTGCAAAGGGCCTATGAATTGAAAACAGCCCAAAGGTAATCTTTATCTGCAACTGGCCAGATGCATTTTCTTTGAATGTAGGTTTCAATGCTGTTTCAATGAATGTGAGTTTACTTTCAAGGGCAGAAAAGTTTTAATGCTAAATCTAGTTTTATTGTGAGACTGTATTGCTTTGTTTAGTAGATAACATCTATTAGTGTTTGTGCTATAAAATGTGAAATAAAAGTTTCAAGTGAAATCCAAATTATTATAGAAGTAAAGCAGTATGCACATTACAGTATTTATGGTAAATGGGGTGAAATAGCCAAGTAATAGGACACTGGAATGGCTGCAGGGGGGAGGGCTGTATATGGCAGGGACCCCATTTGAACATGATTTGTGATGGGGTAAGGGTGGTGAACTCAAAGACAGCCCCGGGCAGCACAAACCCTAGCTACGCCATTGATCAGTAAGCCATAGAGAATGACTTTTGGAGATCCTAGAAAATTATAATACCCTTTTGCTAAGATTAGAATATTGCCTGCCATTAAATGCCTTCCTTTTACCACAAAACCCCACATACTGCAAGGCACCAAAAACAAAATCTTAAGGTTCATCTTCTCCCTTCCCAGTGAACATCATTGCTGCACATTTAAAAATAATTATACCATAACCCCCCCATTAATATTCCAAAATGTGCACGCTGATTGGTCAGCGTGCATGTTGTAAATCGACTTATACTAATGGAAAAAGGTCTGGTCGCCCGGACTTTTTCCATTAGTATAAGTCTTTTTTAAAACACTGTCTCGCTATGTTAAAGGAGTTTAACATAGCGAGACAGGTTTAAAAAAAGCAACGGAGATCTCTGTTGCTTTTTTTAAAGCTGTCTCACTATGTTAAACTCATTTAGCATAGCAAGACAGTGTGTAAAAAACAACGGAGATTTTGCTTTCTCCATTGCTTTTTTTTTTTAAACCTGTCTTGCTATGTTAAATGGGTTTAACATAGCCAGACAGCTTTAAAATAAGCAACGGAGATCTCCATTAATTATTTTAAAGCTGTCTCGCTATGTTCATAGGTTCATAGGTTCATACTAGGCTATCTGCCCTGGGGCATTTAACATAGTGAAATCCATTTAACATAGTGAAACAGTTTGTAAAAAGCAATGGAGATCTTGCTATCTCCGTTGCTTTTTTCAAAACTGTCTTGCTATGTTAAATGGGTTTAACATACCGAGACAGCTTTAAAAAAAGCAACGGAGATTCTCTGTTGCTTTTTTAAAGCTGTCTCGGCATGTTAAACCCATTTAACATAACGAAACAGTAAAAAGCAATGGAGATCTTGCTTTCTCCATTGCTTTTGCCCACAGCTCTGATGTCATGCGTAGGCATACACATGTGCAATATATCAGAACTGTCACAGAATACCAGACAGTCTGCTGCGGAAGGGCAGCAAGTAGGCATTATACAATGCCATTATTTAAGAAAAGTAATTATTTTTTTTCTTAAATAATGTCATTGTATAATAGCAATAACCCACTTCTGGGTGTGGTAATGCGGATTACCCGGTTGGCTTTGTTTGGCCACTCGGGCTTTGCCCTCGTGACCAAACCACGCCAACCGCGGGTAAATCCAGCATTACCCACACCCAGGCGTGGGTTATTGCTATAATAGTTATCATTTACTACAGGGTCTGGGGGAGCCATATTTTTGTTGTCTGTTCTTCGGTTTGCATTTGAAAGTTGGTATCCCACAATTTCATAAGAGTGGGAGGGGGGTGCATAATTGTGTATGCAAATTTTATGTTAATCAGCATGCAGATTTGTACCTATTTTTCATAGGCCTTTGTCCAGATTTTTGATGATTCCTGGTTGAGAGGTACACAGGGGCTTAATTATTATTGCTCCATAAAAAGCATACTAGATCTCAGAAAACTGCCCAATGTTTAAAAGATTGATACAGGACTGATTAATGCTGACATTACTTGCTTATATTGTGTTTAAAAACAAATATCAAACACTGTTTACTTCTTTTAGCACTAACATACAATGTTATAAAGGACATACTTTAGGTGGCTCATGTATATATTAATCATTTTTGATGGCTCCACATTAAATGCTACTTTAGATTTTAAACTGAACACTTTTGTTACATTTTCTACTTTTAGGCAGTGAAAAGTCTGATAGTGCACACAATGTGCATGGGCCTAGTTTTTTTTCTTTTTGTTTCTGTTTTAAAGGATGCAATTAATCTTGAGTGCAGTCTTACACTTTCAAACTATTAGTTTTCTTTGGTCTTAGTGCTTTATTTTTAACATTTATCACCGTATTTCCAGCTTAGCAATTATTTTTATGTTTTTTCATCCTACTTAGGTTTTCAGTTGTATATCTATACATATGTTCATTCATATTATGATTTGTTTTTGACACACAAACCTGATGAAGTATTTATTTGATACAAAAGCGATCTTTGTTAAAAGTTGTAAATGTATTAATATTTATTCTGGTAGATGTCCATTGGTAGATCTTTTTGTTAGTCATTTTTAGTTAGTTTGTTTCTTAATTAATAAAGTTTCGATTAGTTGATTAGCTTATACAAAGTGTTAATAAACTGGTCTTAGATTGTCATTTGTCTCTAGCTTTCTAGATTCAATTTTAGTTAACACAGTCTCTGATTACACTATGGTGTTAAGGGGGAAGGGGGACTTTGCTAAAGGAATGATTTTAATGATTTTATTTTATTAACAGAACCCCTCTCTGTAACTACTCCCTTGCTCCAAACAACCTGCTTATGTATATAAGAAATGTTTTTGATGTTTTTCATTATACTCAGCTAGGATAACTTATGTGCATAACATCATTTAGGAAGTGAACATCATACCCTCCACACTGCCAAGTTTCTTCTTGGTTTGATTTACACAATTTACATTTGTGTGAATCATTCTGAATCTCCTCTCTGTCACATTTATTTTATTTATTTATTTATTTATTTAACATTTATTTATTTATTTATTTATTTAACATTTTTTTAAGAGAACCGCACCTGCAGACTCAAAATATATGTTTATTTCATCATGTTTTGGTGTTTCCTACATTTTAACACCACTCTGGGACTATTTTTATGCGTAATTTCTCAGTCTGACCACATGGGGTCTGGCATCTTGAAGTAATTCTGATTGTTCAGTCTGCCTCTCGGTATCCCACAGAGCAGTGCTTGTCTGTAACAAAAATTACATCTCACAGGCTTTTTTCTTCCTAAAACTCCTGTGACTGCATTGATTGTACATGCATACACTGCTGTCTTTCAGTCAGTTAGTTTTAAGTAACATTTCACACTGTTCAGTGACTACTTAAAACACAAACAGTGCAAATGCCACAGAACAGACTTTCAAAGTGCTTTTTACTGCTGCTTCTTTTTAGAATAGCTAAACTGCAGTCTTTTGTGATGCCTGAATTATATTAGTTTGACTCATCTCCCATCCCCTTCACACCTAACTTCCCTAGCTGTCAAAGTGCTAAGGGTAATTTCAGCTTTTACCTGCTGTGATTGACAGCTCAAAGCAGGAAACTTGACTTATGTACTGTTTCCTTGTTCTACCCTTTACTTTCTGTATAGGTAGGGGAAGGACCGGGGAGCTGTGACATCACAGCATGGGTGGGTTTTTAGGACAGTAGTGGTGATGTCAGTTTGGGGAGGGAAACGGCCAGAAAACTACCTGTAGTCAGTGGCCTTGATGACATCAGTGAATTGAAGACTGCAGCAAGGGCGGGACAAAAGTTTTTTGAAAGTAGCACACCAGAGTACAGTAAGGTACTCTTCCAGTAGAGAGAATCAGTAAATTTAAAATATTTTAAATGATGAATTCTTGTTTATTAATAGCAGGGACAGTAAATAGGGAGAAAAAAGCCAGAGAATTTGAGCATTTAATAATAGAATACCATTATTGTCCTTTAATCAGGAAAGTCTGACTTGGAATGAAGCCAGTTTTTAGCAGAGGACTGGGGAGAAACACTCCAGATGCATGTCTTAGTAACATGGGAGGAAATCGGATCACCTGAAGGAAACCCACACGAATGCAGGAAGGACACGCAGACTCCGCACAGAAGGCATTCCAGCCCAGAATTGAACTGGAGAACCTTTTGCTGTGAGGCAACAATGCTACTGCTGCACTACTGTGCCATCCAGTTTATGTCACATATGATCTTGAAACTGTTTAGTACACAAGGGACCTTCCTACAAGACCAACATACTGGTAGCATGAATAATTTAAAGAAGCAAGACCCATGTTACTTTTCCGTTTTTCAGAAGCAAAAATAAATGTCTTTGTGAGGTAAATGTTTGCAATGTCAGTCATAAAAGTCAATATATTTTGCAATCTGTTTGATAATATGCTAATATTTTTGCATTCTTATTGTCACTCAGTTTTTTTAGCATGTTTATGAATAGTATTCCATAAATCTACTGGAGGTGGGAAGAGTTATGTGCTGCTAGCTATTCAAATTTTATGCTAAATAGGTGTATGATATGTTTTGGCCGTATGCATAACTATCTTCCTTCCACCTATGTCAAAAGTATAGACCATCACCTCTCATAATGTAGAACAAAATCATAAAATGTGGAATATGTACTAATTGCTTACTAACAACTTCAACATGGAATCCCACAGGATGATTTCAGTGTATTATTTTAAAATTAAGTCATCTTTTTGATGAATTAATATGATTCAGTATTATTTACCATGGATATCAATAAAAATGTTTTAACATTGAATGTGTGACAGACCTTAAATGTAGAACTGCAAGGAAATATGGACATTTTATGGCTCAAAATCAGAAATGTTTCTCTTAATGAAGTACACTTGAGAGGTATGGCTGGATGTACCTGCTTTTTAAGAATCCTTCTGTCTTTTTTCAACATCTGCAGGCTGAGAGGTATTGTGTGTGTGTGTGTGTGTGTGTGTGTGTGTGTGTGTGTGTGTGTGTGTGTGTGTGTGTGTGTGTGTGTGTGTGTGTGTGTGTGTGTGTGTGTGTGTGTATGTGTGTGTGTGTGTGTGTGTGTGTGTGTGTGTGTGTGTGTGTGTGTATGTGTGTGTCTGCGTGTGTGTGCATGTGAGCATGTGCGCACACATGCTTCCATGCATGTACTATCTTCAATTACTTTTTTCTAGTTTTATGCTTTGGTATCTCATCCTTAAACTTAGCAATGTTGTAAAATCAAAAAAGAAAAATGCCATTCCAATCCTTTATCTGGGTAGGGAGCTTACTACATGTATTTCATAATACAAGAAAATTATGTAGCAATTGGCATGCAATGAGGTCTGTGTTTATTTTTCAAACAAATCTGTATATGTTCTTCTGTTAGTTTTCTTTTAAAATTGCAAACCTTTGTTCCCACACCTCTTCCTATAATGTTATCTTCTGTTGGGGAGGGACAAACCTCCAAATCAAAATGGATAAGAATTTATATATTTATACAGATACATATATAAATATATGTAGATATATATATATATATATATATATATATATATATATATATATATATATATACAGTGTGTGTGTGAGTGTGTGTGTGTGCGTGTATGTATATGTCTGTATCTATGTATATCTATATATATAATCTCTCTCTGTATATATATATATATATATATATATATATATATATATATATATATATATATATATATATACCGGTGACCACTTTCACTCAAAGGCGTCATCAGTGTGTGACTTAATGGTCAGAAGTCCTAGTATAAATACAAAGCTACAAAGACAATTGGCAGCAAATTTAAAGATATAAGCACCTAAATTCAAATACAAAAATTAAAAACTATACTTAGTACCAATCGTTTGAAATAGGTGCTTTCAATTCCCACCACCAAAACCATATTACATTGTACTTGAAAACTAAATATATGAAACCCTATACCTAATTTAAATATATGCATGTTGCTGACTAATCAGTATACAAATTCAAATTCTTATCCTGGATACTCGTACTTATACACCCGTGTACATCCAAGCTCTTAATGTGGCGTATATATCTTGATGATTGTTGGGCTGTGTGGTAGGGTGGACAGGCTGATTGGCAAAAATCTGTGACATACCTAAATCAAAATATGTATGGTATCACATTTACAGGGGGCATTAATTCCACTGAAATCGAATTCTTGGATGTTAAAGTTATCAAGGCAATGGACGGTACTATAATTACCAGTCTTTACAGAAAACCATTTTCCAAGAATGCTTTTTTACATGCCAGTAGCTGCCACCCCCTTCACACTATTCATAATATACCGGGGTCACAATTTCAACAGGTCAGGAGAATTTGCTCCACAGAATCTATATTTGAAACATAAGCCTCAAATTTAAAGACAAGATTTATTAATAGGTGTTATAATAGAACAGTGATAGACAGAGCATATAGACAATCAAAAATTGGTGATAGGACACATATGTTGCTAGATCGTGAGGCAACTGAGGGGTTTGACAAAGGCAAAGTGAGATTTATTACTACTTATGGTACAAATTCTTTTCATATCAAAAATATAATTTCCAAGTTTTGGCATGTTTTACATTCTGACCCTTTTTTCACACAGTTTGTTCATGAAGAGTGTAGTTTTGGATATCGGAAAGACAAATCTTTAGAGCAACATTTTTCCACTTTCAAAAAAGGTAACCATGTATCTTCCAAAGAGCCTGGAGGTGTACTGAGGAGCACATATTGTGGTTTTTGTAAGTACTGTAAATTGATGTCCAAGATTAAGTCTTTTACATCTGTCAATACTAGGAGGGTGTTTGATATTAAATATTTAATTAAATGTACCAGCACATGGGTTGTCTACATGGCTATATGCTAGTGTGGGGCATTTTATATAGGCCTGATCTCATGTGCTTTGAAGCAGAGGATAGCCCTCCACATTAGTGATATCAAGTGTCAGTGTGTTTGCAGTGCCTTATATAAACACAAATTAATCCATACAACGGCTCATTTTGTGTTTGTGGGCATAGATATGGTAACATTATCAGAAGCTAATGTCACGCTTAAACAAAAAATATTGACAGAAAAAGAACGTCGTTGGATAGTAAATTTAGGAGCCGTTTTCAAACCAGGTCTCAATGATCAATGGTAGTCAGTAGGGATAGTATAGTTAGGTTTTTGTATATTACTATTCTAGGCATAAATTTAGTTTCAAAAAAGTATCTTCTAAAAGTATATTAAGGTGGGTGTTTTTATGAGTTAAAAAGAGGTACACATATGGGTTACCATATAGAAAAGCATATGCACATGTGGGAGTTTGTACTTATTAGTGCATATACCCAAGTGCATGTGGTTAGGATTGTATGGATGTATATGTAGATCAATATGATATGGACATGTATAAGTGAGCATACTTAGTTACACGTATAGTAGCATGTGTGTGTGTGTATATATATTTGTATATATCTGAACATTGGTATTTGTAGGTGTACATGAGTGTATGAGTATCCAGGATAAGAATTTGAATTTGGATACTGATTAGTCAGCAACATGCATATATTTAAATTAGGTATAGGGTTTCATATATTTAGTTTTCAAGTACAATGTAATATGATTTTGCTGGTGGGAATTGAAAGCATCTATTTCAAACAATTGGTACTAAGTATAGTTTTTAATTTTTGTATTTGAATTTAGGTGCTTATAGCTTTAAATTTGTTGCCAATTGTCTTTGTAGCTTTGTATTTATACTAGGATTTCTGACCATTAAGTCACACACTGATGACGCCTTTGGGCGAAACTGCTCACCGGTCTGTGGTTGCAGACTGTGCTGTAATAAACTTCTCTTAACGGTAGCTGTCTCCTTTATTTTATGCTGAGTGCTGGAGATTTTGTTGGTGGTTTATGTGGTTTGGCATGCACCTCTATTTTTGTTTTTATATATATATATATATATATATATATATATATATATATATGGGTCTATTTCATTTGATCGAAAGACCATTTGACCTAAACCCATTTGATCGAAATTTCATTTGATCGAAAACCAGTATTCAAGGCAAATAACAGGGATTTGTCCCCCTCCCCAATGTTGTGCGACCCTGGAGTTGGTATATATAGTTAGGTGGGGGGGTAAGGGGTGAAGCCCCCCACATATTTTCATTTAAAATCTTTTTGTGTTATTTTCTTCTTTTAAAGGAGACTAGGTGAGGGGCTTCACCCCCCCACACCCCCATTAATTATATATACCAACTCCAGGGTCGCACATCATTGGGGAGGGGGACAAATCCCAGTTTTATACCTTGAATACTGGTTTTTGATCAAATTAAATTTCGATCAAATGGGTTTAGGTCAAATGGTCTTTCGATCTAATGAAATAGACCCATATATATATATATATATATATATATATATATATATATATATATATATATATATATATATATATATATATATATATATATATATAACAGAGAGAGTTAAAGTTTGTTAGTTGATTTAGAAGACTGGTAGACTGGTATAGGACTTTTCACTCACCTCCTGGGCCTAAAAGCACTGTGACATGAAATGAAGCACTACGATTTACTGTTACAGTGACTCAATTTTACAGAAATTGGATTTGAAATTTAAAGAGACAAACATAAACTGAAAATACAAGATACAGGCAGTGTCAGTCATTCTTTGCAAAGCACAGTGCAGAAGATGATATCAAAGAAACCATGACATTTTCAGAGTATTGTGAAATAACAACAGTACTGAATGTAGTGGCTAAAATGTACCCACTCTTCTTCAAAAACTGACCTGCACCTGCTGTGTAGAGTGCCAACATTACATTAGATTCCTCCAGTACATTATTTATTCCTTTGAGAGATTTGAAGTCCTGTATATTACATCCTCCATCCCAAATGAAGCCATTAGGCCATATTCATCATTAATATAATATTTTGGAATGCCACCAACCTGTACGAGTACAGTGCAACCCAGTGAAATGGTAGTGCATGAAGTCAAGAATAGGTCAAGAACCTGATTTCAAGTAAAGTGACTCGTGATCTGTAAACATTACTAATTAAATACTGTGTCATGGAAATGAAAGTTGTTTAATGGAAAACAATAATAGGAACAATAGTTTATGTGGTAGGCAGGCCTCCTGCACCCCTCAGATAATTCATGCAATCATCTCCAAGAACTCTACAATTTATAGAGAATACAGACCCTGAGCTGGAGCAACCCGCAGCATTTGCAGATTTGCAGAAATATTAAGCAAAAGCTATTTTGACAAACCACAAGCTGACCACATACCTACAAGTCTCCCTGATTGCCTTACATAGTGACAATTCTGGTATTACTATTCCCTTTACTTCCGATGCCATTTCCTTGTAAGTCCATGTATCCTAGTGAGTACCCCACAGCCTTGGCATAGTAGCTGTATACACACTGCATCTGATTTCCTGTGATAACATTTGCATGCCTGTTAACTATCAATCAAACTTTCCATTCAGCACTGCTATGTCTGCTTTTTTTTTAACTTTTCTTCAGTAATATTCTTAATCCTGTTATGTTTACTATACTTTTCTATTAAATTATGTGTATTTATTCTTCATGAAAAGCTTGCATTTCATGCATTGTGTTTTACAATACAATAAATTTGCCTGAGGATAGAAGGAGATAATAAGCCAATCTATTATGTCCTTTTAGGTGCATTAACATTCTACTGCACCCCCATCCCTACCTCCCCCCTTATCTTTTTTCGCCTGTCTCTTGGCCTCTCAAATACCTTTGTGGATTATGTCTGTACCACCCTTTCCAGAAATATACTCCATGGGTTCAGAACCTTATCTGTGTAAAAGTACTTTCAAAAGTCTAGGGAACAGTCATTTTCTGCAGCCTGCTGCTTGTAACCCTCTCCTTCCCCACAATGACTTATTCACATCACCCTGAACCCCCCTCCCCCATAGTTCCTCTGTCCTCTGGTTATATTAAATCCCTTCTATTCCACATATCTTTCTGGTAGATATCTTCTGAATTTCTTACAGTATCTTGATGTTTTTTTTTTGTCCTTATTTGACATCCAGACCTACAAGCA
>NC_056741.1:1530908690-1531161190 GCF_019279795.1 Protopterus annectens | reverse complement strand
AAGGAGAAAGGAAAGGAATGGAAATGAAGGAAGGAATTGGAATGAAGGAGAAAGGAAAAAGGGAGATGGAGGAAAGGAAAGGAAATGAAGGAGGAAAGGGGTGAGCTTGAAGGAAAAGGAAGGAATGGAGAAAGGAAAGGAATGGAATGGAAATGAAGGAAGGAATGGAGGAAAGTTATAAGAAAGGAGGAAAGGAGGAGGGAATGGAAAAGGAAATGGAAGGAATGGAAGGAAAAGGGTGAGTGGAATGAAGGAAAGGAAAAATGAGGAATGGAAGGAATGGAAAGGAAGGATGAAGGAGAAGGAATGAAAAAGGAATGGAAATGAATGGAAAAGGAGGAAAAAGGAAAGGAAATGGAAGGAAGGAAGGGAATGGAAAGGAAAAAGGAGGAATGAAAGTGGAAAGGAAAGGAAAGAAGGAGGAATGGAATGAAATGAAGGATTACAGGAAAGGAAGGAAGGAGGAATGAAAGGAAGGAAAGGAAAGGAGGAAAGGAAAAGGAAATGGAATGAAGGAGAAAGGAGGAAAGGAGAAAGGAAATGGAATGAATGGAAACAGGTGGAGGAAAGGAAAAGGAAAGGAAAGGAGGAAAGGAAAGGAAAGGAAGGAAATGGAAAGGAGGAAAGGAAAAGGAGAGGAATGGAAATGGAAGAGAGGAAAGGAGAAAGAAGGAAATGGAATGAAGGAATGGTTATGGAGTGAGAGGAAAAAGAGGAAAGGAAAGGAAAGGAATGAATGGAATGGAGGAAAGGAGGAAAGGAAAAAAGGAAAAGGAAAAGGAGGAAAGGAAATGGAGGAAAGGAAGGAAGGAAAGGAAAAGGAATGGAAAGGAAAGGAATGGAGAAAGGAAAGGAAAGGAGAGGAGTGGAAATGAAATGAAGGGAGTCACTGGAAAGTGAAAAGGAAAGGAATGAAGGAAGGAAAGGAAATGGAATGAAGGAGGGAGGAAATGGAAAGGAAGGAAGGAAAGGAGAAAGGAAGGAAGAAAGGAGGAAAAAGGAAAGGAGGAAATGGAAGGAAGGAAAGGAGGAAATGAAATGGAGGAAAGAATGGAAAGGAAGGAAAGGAGGAAATAAAGGAAAGGAAATGGAATGGAGAAAGGAAAAGGAGAAAGGTGGAATGAAGGAAATGGAGGAAAGGAAAAGGAAATGGAATGAAGGAAAGGAGGAGAAAGGAAATGGAATGAAAGGAAATGGAAGGAATGGAAAGGAAGGAATGGAAAGGAAGGAAAGAGGAAAGGAAAAAGGAAAGGAGTGGAAAAGGAGGAAGGAATGAATGAAGGAGGAAAGGAAAAGAGGAATGGAATGAAATGGAAGGAAAGGAGGAAATGGAGAAAGGAAAAGGAAATGGAAAGGTGGAATGGAATGAAGGAAATGGAAAAGGGGAGGAATGGAATGGAAAGGAAGGAATGAAAGGAAGGAAAGGAAGGAAAAAGGAGGAAGGAAAGGAGTGGAATGGAATGAGAAGGAGGAAAGGAGGAAAGAAGGAAAGGAAAGGGAGGGAAATGAAATGGAAGGAGGAAAGGAAAGGAAAGGAAGGAATGGAGAAAGGAAAAGAAGGAAATGAAAAGGAACCTGGAAAGGAAAAAGGAAAGAAAGAAGGAAAGGAAATGGAAAGGAAAAGGAAAGGAAAGAAAACAAGGAAGGAAAGAAATGGAAGGAAGGAGGAATGGAAGAAAGGAAAAGGAAGGAATGAGTGGAATGGAATGGAAAGGAGGAATAGGGAGAAGGAAAGGAAAAAGGGAGAGGGAGGAAATGGAAATGAAGGAAAGGAAAATGGGGTGAAAGGAAAGGAGAAAGGAAAAATGGAAGGAATGAAAAGGAGGAAAGGAATGGAAAAGGAAAGATGGAGGAAATGGAAGGAAAGGAGAAAGGAAAAATGAAATGAAGGAAAAGGAGGAATGAAAGGAGGAAAAAGGAAATGGAATGGAGGAAGGAGGAAGGAAAAGGAGGAATGAGTGGAAATGAAGGAGGAAAGGAAAGGAGGAAAGGAAAGGAGGAAAGGAATGGAAATGGAATGAAGGAGTCACTAGGGAGTTATAAGAAAGGAGGAAAGGAAAAGGAAATGGAATGAAGGAGTCAAGGTGAGCAGAAAGGAAAGGAGGAATGAGGAAGGAAAGGAAAGGAGGAAAGGAGGAAGGAAAGGAAGGAGGAAAGGAAAGGAAAGGAGTGGAAATGAAGGAGGAAGGAAAAAGGAGGAAGGAAAAGGAAAGGAAAGGAAAAGGAATGAAGGAGGAAAGGAAAGGAAAAGGAAAAGAGGTGGAATGGAATGGAGAAAGGAAAAAGGAAAAGGAAATGGAAATGAAGGGAGGAACTAGGAATGGAATGAAGGAAAAGGAAAGGGAAAGGAAAGGAAATGGAAATGAAAGGAAGGAAAGGAGAAAGGAAAAAGAGGAATGGAATGGAAGGAAAGGAAAGGAGAAAGGAGGAGGAATGGAAAAGGAAAGGAGGAGTGGAGGAAATGGAATGAAGGAAATGAAGGAAGGAGGAAAGGAAATGGAAAGGAGGAATGAAGGAATGGAGGAGGAAAGGAGGAAGGAGGAATGGAATGGAAAGGAAGGAGAAAGGAAGAAAGGAGGGAGGAATGGAATGGAAGGAAGGAAGGAAAAAGGAGTGGAGGAAGGAATGGAAAGGAGGAAAGGAAAGGAGGATGGAATGAAGGAAGGAAAGGAAAGGAGGAGAAATGGAATGAAGGAAAGGAAAGGGAGAGGAGGATGGAAAGGAATGAAGGAAAGGAGAAAGGAATGGAAAGAGGAATGGAAGGAAATGAAAGGAAAGAGGAAATGGAAGGAAGGAAGGAAAGGAATGGAATGGAATGGAAAGGAAAGGAAGGAGGAAGGAGTGGAAATGAAATGAAGGAAGTGGACTGAGGAAAGGAGGAGGAAGGAAGGAAGGAGGAAAGGAAATGAAGGATGGAGGAATGGAATGAAGGAGAAAGGAGGAAAAGGAAAGGGAGGAATGGAATGGAAAGGAAATGAAGAGGAAAGGAATGGAATGGAATGAGGAGGAAGGAATGAGGAAAGGAATGAAAGGAAGGAAATGGAATGAAGGAAAGGAGGAAGGAGGAATGAAATGAAGGAGAAAGGAAAGGAAGGAAATGGAATGAAGGAAGGAAAGGAGGAAAAGGAAGAGGAAGGAATGGAAATGAAGGGAAAAGGAGGAAATGGAATGGAAAGGAAAGGAAGGAGGGAGGAATGAATGGAAAAGGAGGAAGGAATGGAATGGAAGGAAAGGAAAGGAAGTGGAAATGGAATGGAAGGAAGGACAGGAAGGAAATGGAATGAAGGATGAGAAAGGAAAGGAATGGAGGAAAGGAAAAGGAATGGAATGGAGGAAGGAGGAAGGAAAAGAGGAAAGGAGTGGAATGGAATGAAGGAAATGGAGGAAATGGACCAGGAAAAAGGAAAGGAGGAATGGAAATGGAAAAAAGGAATGGAAAGGAATGGAATGGAGGAGGAAGGAAAAAAGTGGAGGAATGGAAGGAGAAAGAAGGAAAGGAGGAAAGGAAATGGAGGAAGGAAAGGGAGGAAGGAATGGAATGAAGGAGTCACTAGGAATGGAGGAAAGGAAGGAAAGGAATGGAGGAAAGGAAAGGGAGTGGAATGAAGGAATGGAAATGGAAAGGAAAGGAGGAAGGAAAGGAAAAAGGAGATGGAAAGGAATGAAAAAGGAAAGGAAAGGAAGATGGAAGGAGTGAGAAAGGAGGAAAATGGAATGGAATGAAGGAAATGAGGAGGAAAAGGAAAAGGAATGGAGGAAGGAAAAAGGAAGGAGGAAAGGAAAGGAGGAAGGAGGAATGAAAGGAAAGGAGGAAAGGGAGGGAAAGGAAAAGGAGTGAAGGAAGGAAGGAGGAAAAAGGAGGAATGAAAGGAATGGAAGGAAAGGAAATGAAGAGGAAAGGAAAGGAGGAGGAGAAGGAAAGGAGAAAGGAAAAGGAGGAAAAGGAGAGGAGGAAAGGAATGAAAAGAAAAGAGGAATGAGTGAAGGAAAGCAGGAGGAAAGGAAAAAGGAGAATGGAAGGACATGAAGGAAAGGAAGGAAAGGAGGAAAGAAGGAGGAAAGGAAGGAAGAAAGGAAAAGGAAAAGGAAGGAAAGAAGGAGGAAAGGAAGGAAGGAATGGAATGGATGGAAAGGAAGAGGAAGGAAAATGGAGGAAGGAATGGAATGAACGAAAAGGAGGAAGGAAAAAGGAAATGGAATGAATGGAGCCAAGGAAAGGAGAAAGGAAGGAAGAGAGGAGGAAATGAATGAAGGAAAGGAAAGGAGGAAAGGAGGAAGGAAAAGGAAAGGAGGAAAGGAAAAGAGGAGGAATGGAAGGAAAAGGAATGGAAAGGAAAAGGAGGAAAGGAATGGGAGTCAATGAAGGAAAGGAGGAAGGAGGAATGGAAGGAAAGGAGGAAGGAAATGAAATGAAATGGAGGAAACTAGGTGAGTTATGAGAAAGGAAAAGGAGGAATGGAAATGGAGGAAGGAGGAAAGGAAATGGAGTGGAAATGGAAATGAAGGACAAGGAGGAAAGGAAAGGAAGGAAATGAAATGGAAGGAGGAAAGGAAGGAGGAAATGGAATGAAGGAAAGGAAGGAGGAGTGGAATGAAGGAAGGAAAAGGAACGGAGAAAGGAATGGAGGAAGGAGGAAAGGAAATGGAGGAATGGAAGGAAGGAAAGGAATCAATGGAATGAAAGGAAAGGAAAAGGAATGGAATGAAGGACAAGGAAAGGAAGGAAGGAGGAAAAAGGAGGAATGGAATGAAGGAAGGAAAGAAGGAATGGAAAGGAAAGGAGTGGAATGGAAAGGAAGGAAAGGAAAAGGAAATGGAGGAAATGGAATGAAGGAAAGGAGAGGAGGAAAGGAAAAGAGGAAATGGAATGAAGGAAGTTATGAGGAAAGGAAGGAGTGGAATGAATGAAGGAAATGGAAAGGAAAAGGAGGAAAGGAGTGGAAATGGAATGAAGGAAGGAGGAAGGAGTGGAAATGGAATGGAATGGAAAAGGAAGGAAATGAACAGGAGGAAAGGAGGAATGGAATGAAGGAGGAAAAGGAAAGGAAAAGGAAATGGAAAAGGAAAGGAGGAGAAAGGAGTGGAATGAAGGAAAGGAAAGGAAAAGGAGGAAATGGAATGGAAGGAAAGGAAAAGGAAAGGAAGGAGTGGAAATGGAAAGGAAGGAGGAAAGGAGGAAAGTGGAGGAATGGAATGAAGGAAGGAAGGAAAAGGAATGGACACTAGGAAAAGGAGAAAGGAAAGGAGGAATGAAAGGAAGGAAATGAATGAAGGAAAGGAAAGGAAGGAGTGGAGATGGAAAGGAATGGAAAGGAATGAATGGGAAGGAGGAAAGGAATGGAAGGAAGGAGTGGAAAGGAATGGAAGGATGAGAAAGGAAAAGGATGGAAGGAATGGAAGGAAGGAGGAAAGAAATGGAAAAGGAAGGAATGGAATGGACATGGAAAGCAGGAGAAAGGAAGGAGAGGAAATGGAAATGGAAAGGAAGGAATGGAATGGAAAGGAATGGAAAGTGGAATGAAGGAATGAAGGAAAGGAAAGGAGGAATGGAATGAATGGAGAAAGGAATGGAAGGAAGGAAGGAGGAAGGAAATGGAATGAAGGAGGAAAAGGAATGGAAAGAGGAAAGGAATGGAATGGAAAGGAATGAAGGAATCACTAGGAGGAAGGAGGAAAGGAAAGGAATGGAAGGAAATGGAAAAGGGAAAGGAGTGGAATGAAATGGAGGGAGTCAGGGTGAATTATGAGAAAGGAAAAGGAGGATGGAATGGAATGGAATGGAGGAAAAGGGTGGAAATGGAAAGGAAGGGAAAGGAAATGGAATGAAGGAAAGGAAGGAAAAGGAAAGGAGGAAAGGAATGGAAGGAAAGGAGAAGGAATGGATGGAATGGAAAGGAAAGGAGGAAATGGAAATGAAGGGAATGGAATGGAGGAGGAAAGGAGGAAAGGAGGAATGGAAAACACAGGAAGGAAAGGAAAGGAAAGGAAATGGAATGAAGGACAAGGAAATGGAAAGGAGGAATGAAGCAGGAAGGAGGAAAGAAAGGAAAGGAACTCTAGGAGGAAATGGAAAGGAATGGAAAGGAAGGAGGAAAGGAAAGGAATGAAGGAAAAGGGGAGGAAAGGAAAGGAAAGAAAAAATGAAGGAAAAGGAAAGGAGGAAGGAAAAGGAGGAGGAAAAGGAATGGAAATGGAAGGAAAGGAACTTGGAGTGGAAATGGAAAGAAAAAGGAGGAATGGAAGGAGTCAAGGAAATGAAGAAAAGGAAAAGGGTGGAGGAAGGAATGAAGGACAAGGAGGAAATGAGGAAAAGGAAGGAATGAAGGAGCCAAGGAGGAGGAAAAGGAAAAATGGAAGAATGTGTTCGAAAGGAAAAAGGAAAGGAAATGGACAGGAATGGAAGGAAAAAGGAGAGGGAAATGAATGGACAAGGAAAGAGGAAGGAGGAAGGAAAAGGAGGAAGGAATGGAAAGGAAGGAAAAAGGAAAAGGAGGAGGAAGGAATGAATGGAGGAAAGGAAAAGGAGGAAAAGGAAGGAAAGAATGAAGGAGGAAAGGAAGGATGGAAAGGAAAAAGGAGGAATGAAATGAAGGAAACAGGAAAGGAAAGGAGGAAAGGAAAAAGTGGAATGGAATGGAAATGAATGGAATGGAGGAAAGGAAAATGGAGGAGGAATGAAGGAAAAAGGAAAAAGGAGAAAGGAAAAAATGAGAATGGAAGGACAGGAAGGAAAGGAGGAAAGGGAGGAAATGAAATGAAGGAGCCAAGGAGGAGAAAGGAAAAGGAAATGGAAATGAAGGAGTCAGAGGAAAGGAGGAAATGGAATGGAAAGGAAGGAAAAGGATGAGTTATGAAAAAAGGAAAAAGGAGGGAGGAATGGAATGAAGGAGAAGGAAATGGAAATGAAGGAATGGAAAGGAAAGGAGGAAAGGAAGGAATGGAGAGGAATGGAAATGGAAAGGAGAAAGGAAAGGAAAGGAATGGAGGAAGGAAAGAAGGAAGGAAAAGGAATGGAAAGGAAAGGAAAGGCTGAATGGAAGGAAGGAAAAGGAGTGGAAATGGAAAAAGGAGGAAAGGAGGAATGGAAATGGAATGGAGTTATGGAAAGGAGGAAAGGAAAAGGAGGAAATGGAATGGAAATGAGGAAAGGAAAGGAAAGGAATGGAAATAAGGAAGAGAAAGGAAAGGAAAGGAATGGAATGGAAAGGAGGAATGGAGGAAAGGAAAGGAATGGAAGGAGTGGTGGAAGGAAGGAGAAAAGGAAGGAGTGGAAAAGGAAGGAAAGGAGGAAAGGAAAAGGAAAGGAAATGGAGAAGGAGGAAAAAGGAAAGGAATTAAGGAGTAGGAAAGGAAATGGAATGGAAGGAAGGAAAGGAAAGGAATGGAAAGGAAGAGGGAATGGAATGAATGAAGAGTGGAAAAGGAAAGGAGGAAAGGAAAAGGAGTGGAAAGGAATGAAGGAGAAGGAAAAGGAAAGATGGAATGGAAATGAAGGAAAAGGAGGAAAGGAGTGGAGTGGAAATGGAATGAAGGAATCACTAGGATGAAGGAATGGAAAAGGAAAGGAATGAAGGAATGGAAAGGTGAATGGAAGGAGGAAAGGAGAGGAGTGGAATGAAATGAAGGAGCCAATGGAAAGGAAAGGAATGAAATGGAAGGGAACTGGAGAATGGAAAGGAAGGAAAAGGAGGAAAAGGAAAATGGAAGGAAAGGGAGTGGAAATGGAATGAAGGAGAAAGGAAAAGGAAAGTGGAAATGGAATGAAGGAAAGGGAGGAAAGGAAATGGAATGGAAATGAAGGAAAGGAATGGAATGAAGGAAGGAAGGAGAGGGAAGGAAATGGAATGGAATGGAGAATGGAAAGGAAGGAGGAGGGAATGGAATGGAAAGGAGGAAAGGAAGGGAGGGAGTGGAAGGAATGAAAGGAAAGTCACTAGGGTGAGTTATGGAAAAGGAAAGGGAGGAATGGAATGGAAGGGAGTCACTAGGGAAAGGAATGGAAAGGAAAGGAAATGGAATGAAGGGAGAAGAAAGGAAGGAGGAGTTATGAGAATGAAAGGAAAAAAGGAGAAGGAGGAAAGGAAATGGAAGGGAAGGAAGGAAGTGGAATGAGAAAGGAAAAAAGGAGAGGGGAAATGAAATGAAGGGAGTCACCAGGGTGAGTTGGAGAAAGGAAAAGGAGAGGAATGAAATGGAAGGGAGTCACTAGGGTGAGCTATGAGAAAGGAAAAAAAAGGAGAGGAGTGGAAATGAAATGAAGGGAGTCACTAGGGTGAGTTATGAGAACGGAAAAAAAGGGAGACAGAGTGGAAATGAAATGGAGTCACTAGGGTGAGTTATGAGAGGAAAAAAAGGAGGGAGAGTGGAATTGAAATGAAGGGAGTCACTAGGGTGAGTTATGAGAAAGGAAAAAGGGAGATGGAGTGGAAATGAAATGAAGGGAGTCACTAGGGTGAGTTATGAGAAAGGAAAAGGAGAGGGAGGAGTGGAAAATGAAGGAGTCACTAGGGTGAGTTATGAGAAAGGAAAAAAGGGAGAGGGAGTGGAAATGAAATGAAGGGAGTCACTAGGGTGAGTTATGAGAAAGGAAAAAAGGGAGAGGGAGTGGAAAAATGAAGGAGTCACTAGGGTGAGTTTTGAGAAAGGAAAGAAGGGAGAGGGAGTGGAAATGGAATGAAGGGAGTCACTGGGGTGAGTTATAAGATAGGAAAAGGAAGGAGAGGAGTGGAAATGAAATGAAGAGAGTCACTAGGGTAAGTGATTAGAATAGAAAAACGGAGAGAGGAGGGAATGAAATGAAAGGAGTCACTAGGGTGAGTTATGAGAAAGGAAAGGGAGAGGGAGTGGAAATTAAATGAAGGAAGTCACTAGGGTGAGTTATGAGAAAGGAAAAAAGGCAGATTGAGAGGAAATGAAATGAACGGTGTCACTAGGGTGAGTTATGAGAAAGGAAATAAGGTAGAAGGAGAGGAAAGGAAATGAATGGAGTCACTCGGGTGAGTTATGAGAAAGGAAAAAGGGAGAGGGAGTGGAAATGAAATGAAGGGAGTCACTAGGGTGAGTTATGAGAAAGGAAAAAAGGAGAGGAGTTGGAATGAAATGAAGGGAGTCACTAGGGTGAGTTATGAGAAAGGTAAAAGGGTGATGAGTGGGAATGAAATGATGGGAGTCACTAGGCTGAGTTATGAGGAAAAAGGGAGAGGAAGGGGAAATGAAATGAAGGGAGTCACTAGGGTGAGTTATGAGAAAGGAAAAAGGGAGAGGGAGTGGAAATGAAATGAAGGGAGTCACTAGGGTGAGTTATGAGAAAGGAAAAGGGAGAGGGAGTAGAAATGGAATGAAGGGAGTCACTAGGGTGAGTTATGGGAAAGGAAAAAGGGAGAGGAAGTGGGAATGAAATGAAGGGATTCACTAGTGTGAGTTATGAGAAAGGAAAAAGGGAGAGGGAGTGGAAATGAAATGAAGAGAGTCACTAGGGTGAGTTATGAGAAAGGAGGAAAGGGAGAGGGAATGGAAATTAAATGAAGGGAGTCACTAGGTTGAGTTTTGAGAAAGGTGGAAAAAAGGATGGGGGAGCAGAAATGATATAAAGGTAGTCAGGTGGTGTGAGAGCGTGAGCATTCCCAGGTAGAAGAAAGATGGGAATGGAGCATGGTCTTGAAGGTGGAGTGGTTTTTGATGATTTGAATGTGGGGAGAAAGTGAATTACATAGACAAACGATGGAGAAAGACAGGAGAAATTGTCCAGGTGCACGTAAGGGTTTGTACACTTTGAGAAGGTTATGGTTACTGGACCTGAGTAGTCTGTCAGGATGATGCAAGGTGAGTGTGGAGGAGAGGGAAGAGCAGTTAGAAGGTTTGAAAATGAGTTTGTGATCAGTTAGTTGAATGTAAGAGAAATGGTGGGGGAGTTCCAGCCATTTCAAGGAGTGGAGTGCATCACAGTGGTGGGAGGAGGATTTGGTCCCAGTAGCAAACTTAAAGATTTTATTGTAGCAGGATGACAGTTTTGACTTTGGGGGGGTTGAATGTTGGTGAGGAGAGGGGCTTCATACAAAGAGATAGGGGATGAGGTAGGAAATAGAGTGTATATGTTTGGATGAGGGAGTGTGATAAATACTGTGACATACAGCATTCCAATCTTTTGGTGTGTTTTCTTAATTCTAGTTTGTATATAAATGTCAAACTTTGAATGTTCATCAATGATAACACCTAGAAGTTTTGTATGGGAGACTATTTCAATGAGAATCTTATTCTGACTGACTATGGAGAGATAATTCTTATCAACAGAGGTATTTTTAGATGGGGTAAAGATCTTGATTTTGGTTTTGGATGCATTGAGAGCAAGGTGATTATTCAGCATCCAAGACTTGGTACAAGAGAAGGCATCTTGTGTTAGTTGCATGAGTTTGGGGAAAAATTGAGCATAGGAAATTATGGTGGAATCGTCCGCGTATTGGACAAGTTTGGTATTAGGAATGCACTGATGAAAATTATTATTGAAGGTGTTAAAAAGTAATGGACCCAGTATTGAGCCTTGTGGAACTCCTGCTGGAGTGTGACGGAAGGAAGAGGTACTATTGTTCCACTTGACAGCTTGTTGTCTATTAGAAAGTTAACTGGAAAACCAGTTAATAGAAGAGGGAGAGAGACTGAGGAGTGAATTTGGACAAGAGAAGGTTGTGGAAAACAGTATCGAAGGCCTTTGATAAGTCTAGGAGAAGGGTAGATACAATGTTGCCAGAGTTTTGGGCATGGTTGATGATGTCAAGAACAGTGAGAAGGGCAGTGGTAGTACTATGTCCAGGTCTAAATCCATGTTGAGTTGGAGAAAGAAGTTGATTGTCTAGGAGGTAGGGAAGGAGTTGCAAGTGTATGCATTTTTCAAGGACTTTTGAGATAGGGGGCAGGATGGCTATAGGACAGAAGTTGGAGAGTTCAGTATTCTTGCCTGCTTTGTGGAGGGGAATGATGAACGCTTTCTTCTAGAGGAGGGGTACATAGGATTCTTGGATTGAATGGTTAAGTGTGGTGATGGGAAGGGCTATGCCATTGGCAGCTAGCTTGAGAAAGTTAGATGGAAGGTTGTCTGGTGCAGGAGAGAATGGTTGTAATTTTAGTAGAAGTTTTTTATGGTGTGTAGAGAGATGGGTTGTAAGGTAAAGGGGGGAGATGAGTAGTGTTGATGTCAGTGGGACTACAGTTGAGAGTGTGGAATGAGGGTGGAGTAGAAGTGCTATTGGAGAGTGATGTGGTGACCTTGGGCTATTGAATCAATAAAGAAAGAGTTGACTAGGGTAGTGTAGATATGATCTGGAGAGTTAGGGTCAGGGCAGGGATTGTGTTATTTGCCAGGAGAGAGGAGAGCAAATATATTGTTTCAAAAATGTTTGGGGTTGGATCTATGATCGTTTTGAATTTTGGAGCAGTAGGACTTTTGGTCTAAAGCAATTTGATTTTTCACGTTATTATGAAGTTGCTTATTTAGATTTATGGTAATGCTTCCAAGATTTATTTGGGATATAGATATGTGTGTGTGTGTGTGTGTGTGTGTGTGTGTGTGTGTGTGTGTGTGTGTGTGTGTGTGTGTGTGTGTGTGTGTGTGTGTGTGTAGTTCTACTGTTCTCTGTAATAAAGCAGTGGAGAACAGTTGCAAAGCTTTCTGTCTTTTTTATAACAGCTGCTGTGATCTTGACATTAGGATAATTAATTGCCCTTCTAAGACTGACAGCAGTGGGTCACAGACTAAAGTTCAGGTGTGTCTGTGTCTATAGTATGCCATACAGGCAGAGACAAATTCCTCTGCAAAGTATGTGAGAAGTTAAGCTTAAAAAGTAGGTGGGTTTTCCCTTCCTTTGAATCCAAGGCAAGGAAATGGAAGGTATTAAAAAGTACAAGCAGGTTTATTTTATTTATTTATTTTTATTTTACATTTGTTGACCGGGCTAGTCTAGCTGGATATATGTCCATTTTCAGTAGAGGCCTGGGGAGAAAAGCTCCACAAGGTTTCTTTTACCTACACTATACTGGACCCATATTGTACGGATAAAAACATCCCAAGCATTGAGTTAAACTGGACTGGTAATGCCCCAGCGCTAAAAAGTTAAAAACTGCCAAGCTGTGGAAAAATGTAATAATTTCAGTAGATCAATGCCTTTTTTTAATTGACATATAAAATGAATAAAATGTGTAAATTCATTGGTGTACTACAAAACATGAATCCTACAGACTTACGAAGCTAATATGATGCCAAGTAAGGGAATACTTATGTCAATTCTAGAATACAATTTACATGTAATCTTTTCATATACTCATACCACCTGACATAACTGCAATTAACATAATCTAAAGGTGTATGACTGATGGTAACTCATCAAGGAAGAATAACCATTAGCTAGGAGTACCTTGAGAATCATTTTTGTGCTATGCATATAATTTACAAATTCCTATGTCAAAATCATTGCCATTCTTTATCTAGAGCAGTGAGATTACAAACCTTTTGAAAGCCTCTAAGCTCCTCACCTGCTTCCATTGCAAATGTGACTGTACCAAACTTAATGTAGCAGGTAAGACTTTTCTGTATATGGGAACCTTTGTATGAAAGATACTACCAACTGCTATTAAAACTGTATCCAGCAATGGCAAATCCACAAATATACTAGCATCACTTGCACTTAAAGAGACAAAATGCATCTGCAGAAGGGAAGCAATATTGGAAAACTACTTTTCTAACCGATGTGGTTTTCCACCTATTTAAGGAAAGTCTCTTTTGCCCACACTGTGATAACTGTGACTGTCAGCTGTGTTGTAACTTGTAATTTTATACATAAACATTTCTTTACTTGTGCTTTTCAGTACTCTCTTTATACTTGGCATATAATGTAATGAATTGTCTGTACCAACGTCTGATATCTCTGTATTTTATTAATTCATTCATTTATGTATCTCATGGCATCTCTGCCTGCATCTATGATTTCTTTTAATAAATTAATATCTCTGTATTAGCCCATGGCTGAATAATATCCTTTACAGTTCAGTTAGCTAACCTCAAATAAATTAAAAAAAAATGTCAAAATACACAGATACCCATTTAAGTAGCTGCACTCACACACTTGAATTCAGCACTCCAAAAAATGAATAATCTTAAGCTGAAACCCACATCTAAGTCAGCACTATAGTGCATTCAGAAGGTCCATTATCCTCCATCAAAAGCATTTCTTAACACTCACCTATCTTTGCCACCACCAATTTTATCAGTTATGACCACAACTTACACCTTTGGCCTTCCTCATGATTTCCAAAGCCACCCATTTTTCCTCTTATCATTTTTCATCTGAAGTCATATCATCAGCCTCTTCTCACTTCCAAGATAAAATAAATGCAATTTACTGTCTCTTCTATATAAACAACATGGCTTTTCCTTATTTTATTAATGATTCTACACAATATCCTGTATATCAGTTCAGTCACTTATTCATTCTCCCCCTGCTGACACCGCTCCATAAGTCTTCCAGACCTGTGTCTTAACATTCAAAATAAGGTCTGACAGTTGCTGATACAGCAGGAACAAATCCTCCCTGATTGTTAACTCATTGCCTCAATAAAGTTCAGCATTTTACTGGTCATAGTTGTAAGCTTCTTAAATCGAACAGCATGATTGGCTACCTACACCCTGATATCTTTTTCCAATGCTCCCAAAAAGCACTCTGTTCAGCTTTCATACTTTAGTGTCAATTTTTGGCACAAAATGCTTTGTTTTCCATGTAAAGGTAGTAAGCATTAAGGAATAAGTAAGTAAGGAGTTGTCAAATGTTTGAGACTTTCAAAAAAAATCCTAAAAAAACACACTTTTTGAGGAAGTGAAATGCTCATGCTTCTATGGCACTGTCAAAGGACTAGGATATCATAGCAGACAAATAAAAACGTACTTGAGATTTGCATCAATACTTTTTACCAGATGATGAATATATGTTTATACCCTTGTAAATAGTGAATAATTTAATTTATAGTAGGTACTGTACTTTAGTCCAGTGTATATAGTTTAGTACTTGCTATTCTAAAGCAGTTTTAAGTTAATGAATGTTCACTGCCACTGTTTTTATTTACATTTTAATGGCAAGCACAGGTACTCTGGGCAGTACATCCATTAGACCATCAGTCTGTACTCCCTCTAGACCTGCCCTCTTACCTGGTCTGCACTACCTGTGGCAATTCAGCTACAGCTGTAAACCCTACTCACCTGGTTGTAGGCATTTAGGCAAATATAGTTAAATTGCTGCTCACCCACATTATAGAAAACTGATAGGTTTTGGACATTCTTTCTTCTGCTTCTTGGGTCAAACCACTCTGTTTGCCCTTTGCTTCATTCGGGCTCACTACACTCCCCTACCCTGCCCCATTTCCCACCCGCCCCCACTACATCTACATTTATCCTAACCTCTCCCCACCCACACTTTTCCCAACACCCAATCCTGTATAACCCCTCTTCTTACTCCACCTCTCATACTACAACTCCCATAACTAATAACTCCCACTAACTATACCACATCCCACCTACCTGCACTTTTCTAATAGCTTCCCCAAGCCCTTGCTTGTCTGTCACCACTGTTACCATTCTAACACCTAAATACCACCATGGCCTCCTCACTCTCCCCAACCCTCATCACCACCCTGACTCTCCTCACTCTACTGTTACCCTTATATTATGCCATGTCCCTTACCATCCACTATTTCCCTCTCCATTTCTCTCCTTTTTCCTACTCCCCACCACACCCCATTTATTACAGCTCCACTTCTACAAGCTTCCACTCCATCTCCCCATCCCTGAAACACTATAACTTCCTCCTTCACTTTAAAATGAAAATAATGCCAACCTCAACCAAAATCCATATGATCAAACACTTTGTATACCTCCCTCAATCTTATAAAGCTAAACCCAGATACACTGGACCACTTAAACCCCAGCATTCACCTCTCATCAGCTTCCTCAGCCTAGCCAGTGGTATTCACCCCAATCCCAGACCTAATTACTCTACAGGCTATACTTCCCCACTCTCCAGCCAACCCTCCTCCCACAAAACTCTCCACTTCATTACTGTCAATGCCCAGAGCCTCTGCAACAAAGCTTCCAACTTCCAAGCCTGGCTATCTCACAACCAGCCTGACATTGTTGCCATCTCTGAGACCTGGTTCAAACCCCATATCATTGACTCTGAAATCTTGCCTCCAGGATTTCAAGCCAACACATGTGATTGCACAAATAAAAAGGGTTGTGGTATTGCTACTATCTATGCTAATTTGCTCACCATAATCCCATACCCAAACCCTATTCCTCAATCCACTAACACTGAACTAGTAGTTAGCTTACTAAAAGTTAATAACCTGAATAATCTCTGTATCATTGCCTTATATATCCCACCTGGAAATAATATCCCAACCCTTGAAGAAATCCTCTCATAGGCCTCAACTAATATAAATAATAAAACCTACATTCTAGGTGATGTAAATATCAATTGGGAAAACATTAACAGCTCCACACCCACTCACTCTATTAACCTCTTCAACTTCACCCAAATAATCCACTCAGTAACCAGACCCAGTAAAACTAAATCCTCTGGTTCTACCCTTGATTGGATCTTAGTCTCCTACCCCAATATAATTATGGACTCTGGTACCATTCCTAACTCCATCAGCGACCATCTCCCTGCCTTTGCCCTACGTTCTACCTCCTCCTCCCCTCACCAACACCAGTACATACACACAAAACCTCAGTAACTTCAGCCCCACTGCATTTGCAAATTCCCTTAAACAAATGAACAGGAATATTCTAAAAACCCTTCCTCTAAGCAATGCTGTCGACAATTTGAATTCCACCTTTCTAAATACTCTTAATAGTCTAGCTCTAATAAGAACTAAAATAATAAAAATCAATACTGCACCATGGCTAGCCAAAAACACCAAACAACGTATGCGCCAAAGGGACAAATCCTGGATACTGTGCCAAAAGAACAAACTCCCTGAAACCCTTCTACAATACAAACAACTCCATAACCTTGCAAAAAAAGAAATCATTAGAGATAAAAAATCTTACTACATCAGACTCCAGTCCAATCACACAACCAATCCAAAGAACTTCTGGAACTCCTTATCTGCTCTTCTCAACCCAGGAGCCAAGAATAACCTCAGCAAATCTGATCAGGAACTAGCATTATTATTCTACTCTTTCTTTATTAACTCCATATCTCAACTCACTAAAACCTTTCCAAGCTATAATCACCCCTCTCAGTCTACTTCTCCCACTACCTCCCCTTCCACCCCTCATACTGTCCCCGACTGCCCCCCCATCTTCAACATGAAACCTATCTCAACCAACTACATAAAAAGACTACTCTTCAAAATAAAACCTTGCTCTAATGCCCCTGATGGCATACCCTCTCAATTTCTTAAGCTAGCTGCTGATGGGATTGCTTATCCCATTAGCATACTAATCAACACATCCATTCTGGAATTCTACGTCCCCAAATTTTGGCATAAGGCTTACATCCTTCTCCACAAAGGCAGCAAAAACACCATTATATCTAACTTCCATCCTATAGCTATCTTCTCCCCAATCTCAAAAATCCTGGAAAAATGCATTCACCTTCAACTTATGCCCTACTTAACCCAATAAAAGCTCCGTACCCCAACCCAACATGGTTTCCGACCAAGACATAGTAGTAAAACAGCCCTCCTCTCTTTCCTTGACACTGTCAATCATGCCCAAGACATGGGGTAAGTAGTATCCACATTGTTTCTGGACCTTTCCAAAGCTTTTGACACTGTTTCCCATACCCACCTTCTGAGCCATCTTTCTAATCTCAGTCTTTATCAAAACACCCTCTCCTGGTTCTCTAGCTACTTGTTCAACGTATCACAGGCTATCAAATTGAGTAAAGGCATCTCTTCTTTTCTCCATACCCCTACAGGTGTGCCCCAGGGATCCAAACTGGCTCCTATGCTGTTTACCATCTTTATCAACACCTTTTACTCTGCCATTCCCAGTGCTACAGTAATTCAGTATGCAGATGGTTCTACTTTAGTCTGCTCTGCTACTAATCTCTCTGAACCTCTAACAAAAACTCAGGCCACCTTCTCAACCACCGAAGCCTGGATGCTCCAAAACCATCTTTCTCTAAATGCCAACAAATCCAAATTATTAATATTTCCACCGTCAAAATCCTTCCCTTTACACAAAACCTCTTTCCAAGTACTAAGCCAAAACAACACCCCTATAGAAGTCATTCCCCATGTTAAACTAGGACTTATTATAGATGAGCAACTAAAATTTGACAACCATGTCCTTCAAAACATAAAGAAAACTCATCAAAAGCTTGGTAAGATATACAGGAGCAACCACTTCCTTTCACCCAATTCTAGACACACTCTTGCCTCAACTTACCTCCTTTCCTCCCTTATGTATGATGCTCCCCTGCTAACAAACCTTTCATCCTCTCTCACTTCCTGGTTAGAAACATGCTATAACAAAATATCCAAATTTGCCACTAACTCTAAGTACTCCTCCCATCATCGTGAAGCCTTCCACTCGCTACAGTGGCTAAAATTACCTAACTACCTAGACTACCTTCAACCGATCATAGCCCATAGACTTCTCTTCAACTCTAGTAAATGTCCCGCTCTTTCTGACATACTTCCCCTCTGTCTACCTAACAGAACTCTCTGATCTGAAAATGAAAACCTAATTAGTGTTCACAAACCTAACCGCTTACCTAGACAGCTACTCCTCTCTTTTTTCTTAGCCAAAAAATGAAACTCACTTACCCCTACCCTAAGGACTATGCAGAATCTAGAAAACTTTAAAAGTCCCCTCCATTCTTACCTTGTCTCTAAAGGGAAATGTACATGCTTCCTTCCAACCTAATCCACTTCCCTTACTCCCCTGTTTGCTCACTGCTATCTCAATAATACTTTCTACTACCAAGCCACCCTTATATCTACACCATTATAGCTTATTCACCTTGGAATTTTAACTATCTGTTTTACTGACACTATTCTAGATTTTTATTTATTTTTTATTTATTTTACATTTGTTAACAGGGGGTGTCTGAGCCGAAAAGGTCCTTTTTCAGCAAAGGCCCACAGAGAAAAGCTCCACAAAGAAAAATTACAGACACATTTAGTTATTTAGAGATGATCGGTATACACACAAATTACAAGAGACATGTTTTTACAGTGGTATGCGGCACATAAACAGTTACATGATCGGTATACACACAAATTACAAGAGACATGTTTTTTACAGTGGTATGCGGCACATTAACAGTTACAGTGGAGAGAACAAACAAAAAAATATTAATTTTAAAAATAAAGGTAATTAATAGATTTGTGGTGTACAGCTGAAATTTGGAACATAGGTAGAATACATACATAGTACACAGGTACAGTACATACATTGTAGATTAGCCAGTGTTTGTGAGTAAGATTGAAAACTATTATCAAGTGCTCTAGATTTAGTATGTATATGTTATCCACTTTCCATAGCCTGGGGAGCAATCTTGGCACTGCCATCTTTGCTTGAGATGTTGCCTGATGAGGTCTTTAAAGGAGGCTTTGGATGATGTGTTTTGAATGCTAGTAGGGACAGAGTTCCATTTTGTAGCCACTGGACTACTATATAGTGCATCTCCAAAGCTATTGTAGCTGTTGGTGACTTCTAGTAGTAGTTTGCTTGATGATCTAAGAGGCCTTTTGGCTGAGTGATGTTGTACTAGGTTTTTGAGGGCAGGACACTTATTGGGGAGGTAATAGAATGACAAGAGGCAGAGCTGATTGTAGGTTAGGAGGTTGGGCAGTTCAAGCCAGTGGAGCTGTCTCAAAGCAGTACAGTGATGAGTTCTATATGAGCAATTTGCAGCAAAGCAGGCAGTTCTGTTATAGCAGGCTTCCATTTTGCTTAGTTCAGTTTTGTTGAGATTAGTCAGAATGGGAGATGCATAGAGTAGGGTGGATAGAAGTTGGGAGCGAGCAATGGCTGATCTTGTGTTGTTGGTAAGAAATGGTTTGATACGGTAGAGTGACCCCAGTTTGGCATGTACGTTTTTAATAGTTAAGTTGAGATGACTATCAAATTTTAGATGGGAGCCTATGGTTATTCCCAATAGCTTAGCCTGTGCCACTGGAGCAATTGGAGTAGCATTTGTGGAGTAGATAGTGAATTGACTGTTAGTGTTTTTGTTAGAACTGGTTATAATCATAAGCTGAGTTTTCTTTGGATTGAGGATAAGTTGAGCTTTGGTAAGGTAGTTTTCAACATCAGTGAATGCTAGTTGAGTTGTTTGCAGGAGGGTGGGAATGTTTTGTGTAGCACGGATTAAGGTAGTGTCATCTGCATACTGAATTATAGATGCATGCTGTGTGGAGGTATGGAAGTCATTTGTGAAGATTGTGAATAGTAGTGGTCCTAAGATAGAACCCTGTGGGACTCCTATAGTTATGGACAGCTGAGGAGAGAGAGAATTTTCCCATTTCACAGCTTGGTACCTGTCAGTTAAGTAGCTTTGGAACCAGGTAAGAGTGGAATTTGATAGATGATATTGGTTTAGTTTGTTTAGCAGAATTTGGTGTGAGACTGTGTCAAATGCTTTGGACATATCCAAAAAAAGAGTTGACACTTGAAGGCCTTCATTTTTGAGATGGTTTACTGTGTCTATGAAGCAGAGGAGGGCTGTAGTGGTACTATGGGCAGGTCTGAAACCATGCTGATTAGGTGACAGGATGTTGCTATCTAGGAGATAGTTTAGCATCTGGGCATGGATGCATTTTTCTAGGATTTTAGCCAGGGGGGAGAGTAAAGCAATGGGTCTGTAGTTATTAAGTTCAGTAGAGGTCCACCTTTATGTATGCGTGTAACATAGGATATTTTCTAGTGTTTGGCCACATAGTTTTCAACAATTGATCTGTTTATGAGAGTGGAGACTGGGATAGCAATAGCATCTGCTGTGAGTTTCAAGAAATAGCTGGGGAGTAGGCCAGCTGCTGTTGATGAGGTTTTAGTTTGGAGAGCATGCTTTTGATTGAAGTGGTGGAAACTGTTTTGGGGGTAAAGCTTGTATTAGTGTTATTTGTGTTGGGGGGGGGATAGTGAGGAAGGAACTGTCCTGTGATACTAAGGATAGAATTGAGTTGACAAAGTGGGAGTTGAATTGTGTTTCGATGGGAACTTTAGTGTCAGGGGTGGTTAGTTTGGGGGTAGCCTTCTGGGTGGATTTCAGTAGCTGCTTTACATTTTTCCAAATTTTTTGTGGGTTGTGTTGGTATTTAGTTTGTAATGTTGTGTAGTAGGATTTTTTTGTCCAGCCTAATGTATTTTGTTTGCATGGTTGCGCAGTTCTTGGTACTTAGTTAGGCTTTGTGTTTCTTTGTTTTTTTTTTTATAGTAAAGCCAGGCAGTGTCTCTGGACTTGTGGATTTGTTTGGTTTCTTTACTGAGCCAGGGGTTTGTAGAGGTTCTAACCTTGATTTTGTGCAATGGAGCGACAGTGTCTAGGTGTTGTAGAAATGTTTTGTTGAAATATGCTACAGCCTGGTCAAGTGGGAGGGTTTTTAGGGGGGTCCAGTCACAGTTACAGAGTAAAGTGTTGAGGACCTCAGGAGAGAATTTTTTTTGTGTTTCTAGTGGATATATAATTAGTGGTTTTGCATATGCTTGTTCTACTACGTATAAAGTATATTATGTTGTGGTCACTTAAGTTGTCTGGGAGACTGCCTGCGTGAGGGTACAATGTGGGGTTGTTAGTTAGGAACCAGTCAAGGATGGATTCCCTTTTAGATTTTTTATCACATCTAGTTGGAATTTGGACTAGCTGCTGGTAGCCATGGAGACTTATTAGATTACTTGGTGGTTCTGATATACAGGTGAACCAATCTAGGTTGAAGTCCCCCAGAATAAGGGTTTCTTGTGAGTATGTGGAAGAACACCAGGATAAGAAGTCTTCAAGGCTAGCAGGTGTATTACCAGGTGGAATATAGATCACAATTGTGGTGATGACCTTTTTAGGGTGAGGTTGAAGTTGTGAGATAAGTATGTCCCAATTATTGGGGGAGGGGTAGGAGTTTGGTAATTGACAGACAGTTAAGATGGACTTGTACAGTAAGGCAGTTCCACCCCCTTTACGAAGTGGTCTGTCTTGTCTAATAATATTGTAGCCAGTAGGGAGAACTTCTGAGTTAGCTATTTTTATTTAGCCAGGTTTCTGTTAAAGCAACCGTATATTGACTTGCAATGTGATTGTATGTTCTTTATGTTACTAATATGTTACTGTAATATTATTGGCTGTTTCACTTGGTTAATTTGATAATCTCTACTCTTGTCACTATTATGTATACATTCTTTATTGTATTTGTATTGTGGAGCTTTTCTCCCCGGGCCTGCACTGAAAATGGGCTGTCTTGGCCCAGTGGACTTCCCCGGTCAACAAACTGGAAAAAAAAAAATAAAATAAATATTTAATTAGTTGTATCTTCTGTAAACATAATTGTACTGACTTGTATTGTCTCCTACTGTTTTTGTGGCTGAAAAGGATCAGAAGACCACCCCATTGCTCTGTAAAAAAACTGAAAAAAAGTAGTGTCAGAATTCACTTGTCAACTAAATGCACAGCTCATCTAATTTATACTTATCCCTTGTAGTGACCTCTTGTATCACTTTTCTTAGCTTAAAACACTCACAAACTGAGTAATCCTGTTCTCTTAGTCTGCTGATGTACCTGGAGTACATATTTGTTGAACGTAGTCAGTCCACAAAATTCAACCTCTGGCCTTCCACTGGAGCAGGGCATTACTGATGCAGAATTCAAAACCAGTTTAATATTTTTTAAGTATTAAATGTTGCAGTTAAGGGTGGCAAAGTGGCACAGCAGATAGCATTGTCACCTCACAGCAACAGGTTCCCTTGTTCGATTCTTGGCTGGAGTGCCTTCTGTGTGGAGTCTGCGTATCCCCACTGTGTTCTCATGGATTTCCTACTGGTGCTCTGGTATACTCCCACATTCCAAAGACATGCAGTAGGTGGACTGCACACTCTAAATTGGCCATAGACATGAGTATGCATGCAAGTGTGAGGTGTGGATGAACTACTACAGCAGGGCTAGCCACAGGGCAGTGTAATCTTTGGCTGTAGATGATTGTCACTGTTGAAGTGGCACCCCGACCACATGTATAAAAAATGGGAAAAAGTGGTTGTGGATGGATAGATAGATGGATGGAAACTGTATGGAATGTGGGGGGATCTGCTATCCCGAGGTGTAGTAGTGCTTGAGTTGATTATATTAGATTCAGGAAGAAGGAATGTGCTTTGCTCACAGAGATAAACAAATATATAAAGCAACTATTTGTAAATGCTGTTTTTTGACTGATTGCTGTAATCTCAGACATCACTCACATTCATATCTGTCACACAGCCAACTTAGACTGACTACTGCCTTCATCTACAACTCGTCATTTTTGTCTAACCCCTAATTCCTAACTTGTCTGTTAATCCGATAGATCAATATATGTCCAACCTCTTATCACATAGCATACAACCCTTTTTTTTTGAGGAACTGAGCCAAAGACCGTCCTTGACAAAATTGACAAATAATTCTTGAGTGATGGCACATCAATTATCATGACTTCAAGCAGCTAATCAAATTACACTGTATTATTAAACGTCCTTGATCTGACTGGAAATCTTTTACTCCTTTTCCATCATGCTGCATTCCGCATGTTACACAGACTCTCATACAAGTTCCTTGTGTTATTCATAAACCTTACTGTCGTGAAAGTATTTGATGAAATGTCATTTTTCATATAACAGACTTTCTGACATCTGAAAGGTAGTTTTAATAGCAGGTGACTACTTCCTGTATAGCTGCTCTTTTCCCAGACTACTACTGAACAAACAGCTACTGTACCTGACCAGCAATTTTTAGAGCTTTTTTCACTTATTACAGTTATCGCTGGTACCTTGTATGTATTTTGAATCATTTTAGTATTATAAGATGGCACAGAGTTATGCACCTACCACAGATTGTTAAAAAATACACATCCATTCACACAGTCTTGTGGTGTTATACTTTATAACAATAACCCATGGCTGGGTGTGGATCAAACAAAGCCAACCAGGGGTAAATCCAGCATTACCCACACCCAGCCATGAGTTAATACTATTATACAATGAAATTATTTAAGGAAAGAAAAAACAAACTTTTCTTAAATTATGTCCTTTTATACTGGTGCCGTGGTGTTCTTCCACTTTAATTTAATGTTTTGGGGCTGCTTGATATACTGTGCATGCATATGGGACTTACATTCTCACACTTACACAGTACAACGGTGGTTTGGAAAGAAATATAGATGGGGAAGGCGTTCATAAGTTACTGTGTCAGCTGCGATATTCTGCATAGAGGAAGAATCAGGTAAACTTTTCATTTCTTTTTTTTTTAATGTATCTGATTCATCTTGACTGCAGAACATCGTGGCTGAGTTAGTAATTTACAAACACCTTCTGCATCTACAACATTGTTTGTTGTCTGGAAGCATACATCTGAACCTCTTATAGCAAGAAATCTGGACAAAGCCATAAATAACAGGGGGATTAAAGGTCCAAAATTAGGGACAGTTTTTAAGTATTGCTGTTACAAATTAAGAAAATTGATAGAATAACAGGTTTTGCATTATCATTAATTTTCTGAGGGTATGAAGTCTGAAACTCAAAGGTCTGTTATTATTTTTTAACTTTAACCATCAATGATTTGCCAAAAAATAAAAACAGACACTTTTTATGAGAAACAGACCAAAATCTGGGCATTCTACAGAAATATATGTTGTTGAGAGTTATGACTGCAAGTTTTATATGCCAATAAGAAAGTCCTGCTGCTCAATGATAATTTAGAGGTTGGACTTTTTCTGTTGGTATATTCTCAATTTACAATGGGCACACTGATTGGGCTGACCAATCAGCATGCTCATTTTTGAATGTTAATGGCCAGTCATTGTATAATTACAAATACATGTACATACACAGAAACATATACAGACACACACACACACACACACACACACACACACACACACACACACACACACACACACACACACACACACACACACACACACACACACACACACACACACACACACACACACACACACACACACACACACACACACACACACACACACACACACACACGCACGCACTCATGGTTCAACTGTGTTTCAGTATTCTTCTGGCCTTCCATGCCTTCCATGCATGTTAGTGAGAGTTTTTCATATGGGACCATTGTAGATGGAAACCTTGAATAAAAGTATTGCCTGAGCATGAATAAATTACTAGATTGTTGTCATTACTTGGAGTGCATATATCAGCCATTCAAATCTTCTGGCTTTATGATATCCACATCACTGTGTCATACAATTTACAGTGATATACAGTGTAAGACCTGCAAAAGAAATCAAACCCACAGTTTCCCCCTCATTACGTATCCAGAAGTAAAAGAAAAAATGCTTATCAATCTTTGTTTATTTCTGGGAAAGGGTATCAGTATATGCCAGTGGGGTGTCTGGCTTCTTTTCACAAAAAGAATAACAGCCTCTTAACAAAGAGACTCATATCTACCATATGTTGTCCTTTAGGCATCTCTCAGAGCTCCCTTAAACAGATTAAGATCATGTTAATCTATGCTAATAACTTATATGTTGCAAGACTATTTGTATAGATGGAATGTTGAAAGTAAATCCCATGTTCATCTTATCTGCACTAACAGTGGGTGTTCTGTCTTTAGACTCTGTAAAGAATCTTTCCACATTTTTGCTTGGAGCCAGCAAAAATAAAGAAAAGAAAAACAAATTTAACATAGCTGCTTCACTTCTGCAAAGGCCGATGATATGTCAGAGAGGTAACAAGAATGATTTGAGAAGAGGGATTGCTCAGGGCATTCAGAACTAGGGCCATTATCACTTAGCTGTCACTCATTTATCAAAAGCCATATGATAGTTTCAGATTTCCTGTACCATACATGTATACCCAGTCATTACACCAGAATAATGCCCTTGAGTTCTGGGGTGGGGCTACATATAGCAACAATGCCTCTGTGCTAAAGTAAGCCAACTTATAATCACCAGTGTAGACAAGGCTTCACACACAAAGTAGCAACATCTCTAGAAGTACTGCAAAACAGTTTCTTCCAAAACTTGATTTAGGCATAAATTAAACAAGCCACAGCTTAGGGTCTCATAGTCTGAAGGGGCTGCTCCACATTTTAGAACTATGTTCACTTGTTACAGCTTTATTATAATCTCATATAAGCAAGTCACCATAAATTAATTTCTTATAAATAAAAGGACTGAAACTGAATAACAAAAGGCATATTTTTAATTATTTATTTTATTTACAAATAAAACTTAAAAAACAGCAAAGACAAGGCTCCAGCTTCCTGTTTTAGAACAATGAGAAATTTGTGAGTGATAGTGTGGAACAAGCGTTCCTTCATTGAAGGTTGTGCGTTAGCCCTGGCAAGCCAGCACGTAAAACTCTACTGCCAATCATTAGTGGACTGGAGTTCTGCTGTGGCGACCCCTAACTGGGAAAAGCCAAAAGACGCAAAGTGTGGAACAAGCATCAGCAACAACTCCAAATTTACAGTTAATAACTGCTTTAATGAACAAACACAATGCAAGCGCTTTCACAAAATGCTTCTTCAGGTGTATGAAAAACGTTATAAACACACCTCCTTTATAGCATAAAATTTACCACATGACAGGAAACTACAAATATTTTTAAACATATACTCACTTGATTAGACTAAGGTAAAACATTAAATTAATAATATGTTTAAAAATATATAATCTGACATTAGAATTAAAGACATATGAATATAATATATATATATATATATATATATATATATATATATATATATATAAAAGTGTATAAAGAATATGTAAAATTCATATATAATGACGCAGGTAATGTCAATTATCTACGTAATGGTCTGTTTTTTAACATGGGTCACATAGGGACATGGTCATTCAAGCCATGTCCTACACTGGCTCTCAATCTGACTATCCAGTTCACCTCCATTTCCTCTATTCTAGCTCTAATATCACCTCCTCTTTTACTTTCATAACATCTCCCTATGACCATGAACCTAAATCCATGCTTGTCACTGGTATTTACAATATGTTTGGTTAAGACGTTAAAATTACTTCTTTTCTTAATGTGGTATACATGCTCTCTGATTCCATCTCTGAGTAATCTATCAGTTTTCCCAATTTAGAACTTGCTGCAAACCTGACATGTAGCAAGATAAACCACGTGGAAAGTATCACAAGATGCATTAGTTCTTAAATCAAAGATTTCTCATGAATCAGGGTGTCTAAACTTTGTATCTTCCATTATGTAACCACAAAACTGACATTTTTTACATGGTCTAGTTCCTATTTGATCTACTAATTGTTCTTGCTCTCTTGCTGTACAGAGCCTTCTTCTAAGACATTTTTTGTTTTTAAAAGTAAACTGAGGTTGTAGATCTAAAAACTTACTCACCTGCCTGTCTGTTGTTAATATATTCCAATGTTTATTAATGATGTTTTTGTACATACTCACATCCCTAGAATAACTTAAACACATCTTTAACTTATTAGCGATTTTTTTTTTATCTAGGTCGTTCCTCAAGGGTTTCGAAAAATATGGTTTTGCCCTCATATCTCATAGTTTCCCAACCTCCAATGCATTTCTCTGTACCATATTATAATCATACCCTCTTTCCAATAACTCAGAGCTAACAATTTCCTTCTGTTTTTCAAAATCCTCATTCCTGACATTAAGCCTAGAGGCTCTGAAAAACTGATTGTGTGCAACATTCCTAAATATAAATTCCGGATGCATACTGTCTTTTCTTAATAATTTATTAACATGGCACTCTTTTGTATACATCTTCATGTTCATTTCACCCTCACTACTTTTCTCTACTAACACATCTAGAAAATTCACTGTTTTATCTGAAAAATTCAAAGTGAATTTAAGAAAGCCTGTGGAATTATTAATATAATCCACAAACTGAGTCAAACGTTCTATTGACCCCTTCCAAATCAGGAAGAGGTCATCTACAAACCTACAGTAAAACATAATATACCCTTTAAAAGGTCCATCTATCACATGTTCCATCTCCCATTCTAACATTATAGCATTCGCATAACTATTCACGCACAATGTTCCCATCGCCACCCCATTGCGCTGCCAGAAGATTTGATTTCTAAACATGAAGATGTTGTTTACTAGTGTGAGCCTTAACAGGGTTTGTAAAAGTAATGTCTTTTCATCAGTGAAATCACCACTAACCTTCAACAACTTAGTGACACTATTGATTCTGATGTCATTAGGAATTACAGTAAACAGTGATATGACATCTAGTGTTACTAAAAAGAATTTATCTACCCTTTGTCCCTTGCTAGTACATTCATAAAAGTCTCTAACAAACTTATCGGTGTCTTGTCTTTCAGGATATAAACTGATTTATCAATCAGATTCCTGAGATTTTTCTCTAAAAATCTCGATACAGACTCCGTACACCAGTTTCTTCCTGCCACAATCAGTCTGAGAGGGGATTAATGGTGGTAATTTCACTGATGAAAAGACATTACTTTTACAAACCCTGTTAAGGCACACACTAGAAAACAACATCTTCATGTTTAGAAATCAAATCTTCTGGCAGCGCAATGGGTTGGCGATGGGAACATTGTGAGCGAATAGTTACGCGAATGCTGTAATGTTAGAATGGGAGATGGAACATGTGATAGATGGACCTTTTAAAGGGTATATTACATTTTACCGTAGGTTTGCAGCTGACCTCTTCCTGATTTGAAAGGGGTCAATAAATAGAATGGTTGACTGAGTTTGTGGATTATATTAATAATTCCACAGGCTTTCTTAAATTCACTTTGAATTTTTCGGATAAAACAGTGAATTTTCTAGATGTGTTAGTAGAGAAAAGTGGTGAAGGTGAAATGAATATGAAGATGTATAGAAAAGAGTGCCATGTTAAAAAAGTATTAAGAAAAGATAGTATGCATCCAGAATATATATTTAGAAATGTTGCATAAAACCAGTTTTTCAGAGCCTCCATGCTTAATGTCAGGAATGAGGATTTTGAAAAACAGAAAGAAATTGTTAGCTCTGAGTTATTGGAAAGCGGGTATGATTATAATATGGTACAGAGAAATGCACTGGAGGTTGGGAAACTAAGAGATACCAGGGCAAAACCATATTTTTCGAAACCCTTGAGGAATGACCTAGATAAAAAAACAACCATCACTAATAAGTTAAAGATGTGTTTAAGTTATTCTAGGGATGTGAGTATGTACACAAACATCATTAATAAACATTGGAATATATTAACAACAGACAGGCAGATGAGTAAGTTTTTAGATCCACAACCTCAGTTTACTTTTAAAAACAAAAAATGTCTTAGAAGAAGGCTCTGTACAGCAAGAGAACAAGAACAATTAGTAGATCAAATAGGGACTAGACCATGTAAAAAATGTCAGTTTTGTGGTTATATAATGGAAGATACAAAGTTTAGACATCCTGATTTAGGATAAATCTTTGATTTAAGAACTAATGCATCTTGTAATACTTCCCACGTGGTTTATCTTGCTATATGTCAGGTTTGCAGCAAGTTCTACGTTGGGAAAACTGATAGATTACTCAGAGAGAGAATCAGAGAGCATGTATACCACATTAATAAAATAAGTAATTTTAATGCCTTAGAAAAGCATATCATAGATACCAGTGACAAGCATGGATTTAGGTTCATGGTCATAGGGAGATGTTATGAAAGTAAAAGAGGAGGTGATATTAGAGCCAGAACTGAGGAAATGGAGGTGAATTGGATAGTCAGATTGAGAGCCAGTGTAGGACATGGCTTGAATGACCATGTCCCTATGTGACCCGTGTTAAAAAACAGACCATTACGTAGATAATTGACATTACCTGCGTCATTATATATGAATTTTATACATTCTTTATACACTTTTATATATATATATATATATATATATATATATATATATATATATATATATTTTATATTTATATTTATATGTCTTTAATTCTAAGTTCAGATTATATATTTTTAAACATATTTTCAATTTAATGTTTTACCTTAGTCTAATCAAGTGAGTATATGTTTAAAAACATTTGTAGTTTCCTGTCATGTGGTGAATTTTATGCTATAAAGGAGGTGTGTTTATAACGTTTTTCATACACCTGAAGAAGCATTCTGTGAAAGCGCCTGTGTTGTGTTTGTTCATTAAAGCAGTTATTAACTGTAAATCTGGAGTTGTTGCTGACACTTGTTCCACACTATCACTCACAGATTTCTCATTGTACTAAAACAGGAAGCTGGAGCCTTGCCTTTGCTGGTTTTTAAGTTTTATTTGTGGATTTTATTTGTTTTTTTTTTTGCAAAGGCACCTGGTTTGTGTTGGGCTATTTTTGACTCTGCGTTCTATTTATTTTATTTGTCTTTGTTGACCTGGAAAGTCTGACTGGGCAAACGCCCATTTTCAGTAAAGGCCCAGGGAGAATAGTCCTAGGATATACAGTTAAGATAGACAACAACAAAGTGAGGTTGTATAGAGGAGCTCAACAGCAACCAAGTACAACAAATCCAGTGACACAAACTGGAACTACAAACATCAAGCAAATAAATTTATTAGGATCAGCAAAGCTTTCAGGTTATCACCATTTCTCAATGCTTATTTAAAAATCAATCTCACACCCTTTGAAAAACAATCACATGATTGCAAGTAATTAAGCATTGTTCTTAATCTGTTCACTCTAATTCACATATACTTTTAAAACTGTATACATAAGAATATATAAATATGTACAATAAAATAAAGATGTAAGTATATGAAAAAATTTTTTATCATAATTTACGTATAATATACTATATCAAATTGTATTAAAATCACAGCAGGATAGATATGATAACTTTTATAAGTTCATTTGTTTATTTTTCAACAATGGTTTTATTCTGACAGAGGAGTTCAAACCAGGTCTTTTGTCAGCCTTTAACCGAATTACTCTGCAATTTCTGTTTCAAGTATAATGTCCCCCCCTCTTTCTTCAGGTATAATCCTCTGTATAACTCTAAACTTAAACATTTGCTGCACACCCTTTTCTCCCACATGTTTTGCAAGGGAGTTATTAGAAACATTCCGTGTAATGTCCAACAAGTGCTCTCACATTTTTTCTTTTAACTTTCAATTACATTTCCTGATATACAAAAAACAAAACAATTAGTGCATACCACTTGATAAACTATACCACTTGATAAACTATATTATCAGTACTACTTGTTGCAAAACAAATACATTTATACAGTGTTTACTCAATGGCTGATCAAAATTTACATCACTTAATATATGTTTACAAAAGGGACAGTTGTGCCATGGAAAAGATACTAATAAAAATAATCTTCCTACATTTCAAATTTCTATAACATAACTGTTGTTTTAAGCTTTTACACTTCTGGCTTTTTACCTATCCACCTTCTTGGCTCTGGCATGGCATTTAATATATCACCCAGTTATTCCTAATAATGCTTATAACCCTGCTAGTCTTGGCATTATATTGGGTTAAATAATGTATTATTCCTGTACTTTTATCATTAAAAGTCCTTTCCTATAAAATATCTGAAAAGTAAGGCTTTGCTTGGTCACAACTTTCCCTGTCACATAATCTAGTGCTTTAGCTAAGAGTAGGTTTCCATACTCTCTTCCTTCAGACTCTTTTTTTTCATTTGTTGAGCTTGGATTTTGTAAATTTCCTCATCTGTAGTCAACCTACCAGCTCTTAGAAATTGATTTTTAATCATACACTTGTAAACACGTTTTAGGTACATACTCTATGTAAATGTCTATTAGCTTGTACTTTGCTCCTAAAAATTCTAGTGGATAGTTCCATTCCTTCCTTCTTAATAGTAATATCTAGAAAGTTGCTTTCTATCTTAGAAAATTTCAACTTAAATTTCAGAAAACGTATAGTATTATCTAAAAACTTTACATACTCTTTCAGACTTAAATCACCATTCTTCCAAACAAAGAATGTGTCATCTACAAATCATTTATAATACATAATACTACCCACATATGTCCCCGACTAATCAAAAATTTATTTATCTTCCCACTGACTAAGGGCTATATTCGCATAAGTATTGGCCAGTGAAGTGCCCACTGTCACTCCCGAGGTCTGATGGTATAGCTGTTCCTCAAACAGAAACACATTACTATTCAAAACAGTTTCTAATAAAAGACAAATTGTTTCAGTTCTCCATCCTGTGAGTATACTGTTCTTACAAAGATGCTCCCTGACTGCTTGAACTCCATATTGATTTGAAATAACAGTAAATAATGAATTCACATCTAACGTAACAAACATATATTCTGTCCCTTCATTACTTCTATACCATTGGTATAACATCCTTAAAAAATAATTTGCATGCCATATAAAACTTTTAACATGTGTCAAGTATGGTTTCAATATATCTTCCAAATGTAAGGAAATCAGTTTTTGGTTACCCAACCCTTCCCAGAGACAATAGGTCTCATGGGAAGTTGTTCTAAATCCTTATGTATATTCGGTAATCCATAAAGAACTGGTATTTTAGGATGTGTAACATACATAAAATTATAAAATTCCAATGATATCTCATTTTGAACTTGTAAGTCAAAAATGACGTTCATAGAAAGAAATATAATATTATTCGTAAAGATCTTTTGAATTTTTATAATAGTAGTATTTTCACTAAGAAACTTTTAATTGATTTTAAATAATCAACTCTGTTCATTACTATTATGGCACCACCCTTATCAGCTTGTTTACTGATGATTTCTGGATCATCACGTAACTTAACCAGAGACTCAAATTAATTTTCCGATAGATTATAATATTCACCTGATTTGTGTGATTATTTTTTAAAAGGACGTGAGACTGATTTTTAAGTAATCATTGAGAAAGGGTGATAGCCTGAAAGCTGTACTAATTGTAATAAATGTATTTGTTTGGTGTTTGTAGTTCCAGATTGTGTCACCGAATATATGTTTTAGATATTCATAACAAAACATTTTTTGAGAAGGAGACATTACATAGATAGTTTTTAAGACATTTAGATATAAACAGGCAATAGTTCTGAATCGACACTATACAAAGCTAAAACAGGTATTTTGTTCTGTGGTAACGTTACGAATGATATTAAATTCTAAGTATATGCAAATAGTTCACATGCAATATATGTGGCTGGCAGACATTAGATATGACTTAAGCCGTGGTGAGGAGGGTTACATTATCGATATGAGGAGTATGTAAAATTGTAGTAAGGAGTGTGAAACATTACGTTTGTGATAGATAACAGCTAAAGCTAGAAAACTGAGAGAGGTACTGTATAACTGGTGAGTCACAGACAGTGGAGGATAAGAATACTACGGCATGTACTGACACAGAATGTGGTTATAAGAGAGTGGTAGAGAATATTTGAAGGAGACATAAAAAGTGAGGTCAGGAAGAAACTGAAATGTGAAATGGAGATTAACATAGGAAGGTAGCCAATTATCTTTGCTAAATTGCTTCTCCTGTAACTTCCTACATACTGCATAGTCAGAGTGTTTCATTGATTGCATTTTTTGTAAAACCTGTTCACAGGTTCATAGGTTCATACTAGGCTATCTGCCCTAGGGCATTTATAAGCCTAGCCAGAATGTGTTTGGCTTTCGCCACCCATTTTAAATTTATTTTGCTATGCCCTTGTTCGAGGTTAGTATACTGTGCCTCTGTCTAACAGTGACACAGAAGTGATACCCGGGGTAAACCTATGATCTCCCATCCACTCATCAAGATTCCTCTTGAAGAGAGTCAGTGAGAGACTCTGCCTAACCTGGACTGGGATTTTATTCCAGAGTGAAGGGAGCTTCTGGGTTATGAATCTGTCCCTCCAGCATGTCCTATTTATTTCAGTGCTGAGGTTCAAGTCTCTCGAGCGCGTAGCTCGATGGGATTTGGATTTTCTTAGGTGCAGCATGTCCATTAATTCCGGGTTGGACATGGCTTTATACGTCAGGCACAGATCGCCTCTGAACAGGTGGTATGCCACTGAGTAGAGCTGGAGTTTCTTTAACCGGGCAACATATGGCATCTGTTTGAGCCCTTTGATCCTCTTGGTGAGGTACTTTTGGGGTCTTTCCAGTTGCTGCAGGTGTCTGGTAAGGTACATCCCAAAAGGGGCATTGTACTCAATTATGGGCCTGATGAGGGATGAGTAAAGAGGCACAATGACCTCCCCTGATCTAGATATGAATCCCTTCATGATTAGGTGGGCTATATAAAATGATTTTCTAACCACTTTGGCCACGTGGTTGTCAAATGAGAGATTGCTATCAACTTGGGTCCCCAGGTCCCTAATTACTTCTTCTGTACTTAATGGATTACCACCTATGTGGTAATTTGTGGGCACTTTGTTTTTGCCAAAGGGGATGACTATACACTTTTTGGCATTTAGCTTGAGGCCATGGCTCTGTCACCATTTGTCTGTTTCTATGAGGCCCTTTTGGAGGATGCTTGTGTCGGCTGGAGAGTCGATTATGGCACCCAGTTTGCAGTCATCTGCGAACTTGGTCAGCCACAGTCCTTCCGTGTTGGCCTGTACCTCCGGGAAATATATACCGAACAAGAGAGGACCCAGGACTGAACCTTGTGGGACACCACTTGTAACTGGTTTGGAGTCTGACATGGCTCCAGCAATTCTAACCATGTGGGTTCTGTCCTTGAGCCAGTTTGCAATCCATCTAGTGACATAGGGGTTTATATTTAAGCTGGTGAGCTTATCTATAATGCCCGAGTGGGGTATTGCATCGAAGGCTTTTGCGAGGTCCATGTAGGCTGTGTGGACAACCTTCCCCTCGTCAATGGCCTTGGTGACTGTTTCAAAGAAATCAACCAGGTTTAAGAGGCAGGATCTGCCCTTAACAAAGCCGAACTGGGTAGGATTCAGTGTCTGTAGGTCCCCAATATCTTTATTTATGAGGTCCATGATGATCCTTTCCATAGCTTTGCAGACCAAGCTAGTTAGGCTTTTGGGGCGATAGTTTCCAGGATCCGTTGAGGCACCACCATTATGGAGAGGGACCACTGTTGCTGTACGCCACTCTTTGGGCACATATCCTGTAGTAAGGCTGAGATTGAACAGTAGTTTTATGTTTGGGTTTAGCTCTTCTTGGAGTTCATGTAGGACGCAGCCCGGGACACCGTCTAGTCCCATTGATGCTGTGTTTTTTGCTTTGGAAAGGGCGGCTCTTACCTGAGCATCTGAGATGTCAGGGGGGCAGCACTCTGCTGGGATAGATATTTGCCCTTTTGGTGGGGAGGGGGGTAGAAGTTTGTGATGAACCTGTCAGCAAGGATGTTGGCAATGTCTGTGGGTTTGGTATATTTTTTGTCATTTTGGACTAATACTGAGCATATCTGGGAATTACCACCCAGGTTCCTAACATAACTAAAGAAAGCTTTGTGATTGTCCTTAGTGTCCTGTGCAATTTTTCTCTCGAAGCTGGCCTTAGACAATTTTATGAGTGCCCGTAGTTTTTTGCTAATACTGAACAGTGATGCCTTCCCTTTTTGGGATTTTGCTCTATCATTTAGTAGCTTCCTCCTTCTATTGTATAGTTTGTTTATGGCTGGGGTCCACCAGACAGGACGTCTGCCTTTGGAGGATTGGGTCTTGGTTTTATTTGGGATTGCATGATCCATGCATTCCTGAAGGTGTTCATAGAATGCGTTTATAAAGGATTCTGCAGTCTGGGCCGTATTTTCCACAGGCCCGGGGCTTTGAAGGATTCCACCTTGGTTTTGAGGAGTGTGAAATTTGCTTTAGAGAAGTTTTTCACTGTGGTTTTCTGGGCAGGGAGTGGGGTCGGGATGTGAATATCCAGTGAGATTAGTTTATGGTCTGATCTTACCAGTGAGGGATACACTTCTGGTCTGGAGCATAGAGTCCCCATGTTGGTGATGATCAGGTCCAGTATGTTTTCCCCTCTTGTGGGAGTGGTAACAAGTTGTTCCATAGCATTTGAGTTTATAAATTCTAGGAACCTTTGGGCTAGGGTGTTGGAGCTAGAGTAATGCTCCCAGTCTATGTTTGGGTAGTTGAAGTCACCCAATATAATTGTGTTTGGAGAGATCTTCATATTTTCCAGTGTTCTCAGGAAGGCCGAGTGGGGTTCCTGGTTTTGGGAGGGTGGTCTGTAGCAGGCTATAAACTGGAAGGCAGTTTTACCCACTGTTAGTTGCACATGGATAGTCTCTGATGCTTCGTGCTTTGCCACCAACGTGGAGGTGTGGGTATCTTTGATGAATATCGATACCCCCCCCCCTTTTGTGGTTCGGTCCAAGTTTTGGTGCCGAAAAGCATGGTATGAGGTATAACCTGGTAGTGCTGGGGTGCTCTCGGGAGCCCTGAACCAGGTTTCTGTTACTGCACAGATATCGATGTTCTCCATGCTAAAGAGAGTTTTGAGTGCGTGCATCTTGAGGTTTAGACTTCTGGCGTTGAGTAGCATTACTCTTAGTTTCTTATCCCTTGTGATACCTATGGAGGTGGGTTTGTCTTTGAGCCTTGCCTAAAAAGGCACTATGGGGTAGCAAGAGCCTTTGCCAATATCCAAAGCCCAGGGGTGACAGGTGCAAGCCGTCCCTAGCGAAGCATCGTGGCTTGTCGAGCATATCATCCCAAGCTGACAGGCATTGGATCCCCTTTGAATGACACCAGTACTTAAGCCAATTGTTGAAATTGATCATCTTGTCTTCATATTGTGACATCATTCTTGGTGAGGGTAAGATGCTACTCAAGGTCAGGGTCATACCGGCCAGGGCTACATGCTCAGAGAGCTCCTCTATGTCTCTTTTCATGTAGTCCAGGGAGGTACGTCTCAGGTCATTCACACCAGCATGGACAATGACTGAGTCATATTTGTACTTGCCTTGGAGTGACCTGAGTGCTTGTGTTATGTGGCGGATCCTAGTGCCCAACAGGCTGCTCACCGTGACCCTCTCCTTGTTCAGCCTGGTGAGCGGGACGTCAGTGTGCCTGACGATAGAGTCACCTATGTGTTGGTTGTGTTGGTTGTGTTTGCCATGTAACGTGGGCTGAGCCTGGAACTGATAATTCTTGAGCAGTGCTCTAGCTCAGTAAACAAATGTAAATAAAAATGTATTATTTTAAAAGTTATTCATGTTATCTTGGAAGAAATAAATAAAAGAAAACAGCTTTATATGCCACGTTTTGGTCATCAGCAAAAAGTATAACAGTTTCTTTACAAAACATACATAATTTTTGGAGATCTACCTGCTGAACAACTTTTATGTCCACAGCGCTCTAGTTTCATTTAAAAAAATATTCAAATTTGCTTGCTATAATAAATAAAATAATTAAGGATTTAGATTTTTTTCTGTATTAAAAATATGTAATACGCAAACTTTTTTTATTACTAGCTACATACCAGAGGTTGGGATTTAGAAACGTCAGTTACTCAGCTTAACAATTGCTATATTAGCTCAATCAAAGTAGCATAATTTGGCCTAAAGATAATTAACACTGTAATAAGAGGCAATAAGCACAATGGATATTAACTAATTAAGGAATGCACTACCAAACAAACTTACAGTGGAATACAGCTCGAGTGGCTATATGACCTGAGGAAACCATTAGCATGGATATATTACACTGGCAACATCTTGTTTACATGTGCAAAGTACTCCCACTACTAGAACTGCTGAGAGCCATTATAAGGGCTTCTCAGCAAAGGTCCTACCAATTTGTTGAGATTAATGGTAAGGAAATGTGTATGTAGGATATTGACATTAATGGTAAGGAAGTGGGTATGTAGGATAGGCAGAAATGGGTTAGAGCAAGCAGAAGAACACAAAGAAGGACAATATGAAGAATAACATTGGATCGGGTTGGGATGCAAGGGTACATTTTTCTGTGAGGCAGGTATCCAATGTTTATTTTTTAAGAGTGGTAAGAGGGGAAGGAGGTAATGGGAATGTGTGGGTGGAAATAAGTTAAATGGATGGTGGGATGGCAGACAAAATAAACATAGAATGCAGACAAAGACTAATGGGGAGGTACTGGCACAATAAGGGGTGACATAAAGGAGAGACACAGACAAAAACTCAGGAAGACAAATGATAATAGGGAGGAAAACAATTGGGGGGGGGGGTGAATCACAAAGAAGTAAAAAAAACAACATGATGGTTGGTAGGGTGGGTTGAAAACTATCTTTCATGCTGCCCAGTACAGCACCTAACCAGAAGTGTGTCACCTCCATTATTGCCCTCCATGCTGGCTGGAGCCAATCACTTGTGGCCCAATAGGAAAGGCTAGACACTAGTGTGACTCTACCAATTACACACAGGCATTCACCAGGTAACCAATGCAGCAATCATGCTGCCAGTCCACCACCACCTTCACTACCTCTTCCATCTCTTGATGGGTTGCAACCTGCTGATAGCATGCCCAGAAGTTGACCCAAAGCCTCCCTTGGTGAAAGACCAATGGAGGACATTATAGAACTCTTCAGGTCAATTCCTGCTGTATGATTTTCATTGACCTATTGTGGAGGCAGACCTGGAGTTATATCTAGTGACCAACCAGAGGATGGCATGGTAGGTCTGTGGCAAGGTGACTTCCTTAGCACTACAGACATCATGCAAAACATTAACATAAACAGGGAAAAATAAAGCAACAAACATCAAATAAATATAAAGGCTATATATTTTGAAAGAGACAGACAAAATCTGGAAAATATTAATATTCTGTTTGATATTACTAGGCTTAAAGCCACCTGGAAAAGTAAAACATTGACAGAGGCACAGGAAAATAACTTTCTTGGGTGGCAAAAGCCAGAGAACCTTTTTGGCTAGGCTTATATAGGCCCCAGGGCTGATAGACTAGTAACTACCTATGAATCTATGAACATATTCAAGGGAAATGTAAAGCATATATCTGATTTGCCACAACAATGGTTAGAATTGCAGGCAGCATAACACAAGGATTGGGAATGCATGGATATTAGGCAGTCAGCATGTGTGTATGTGAGAGAACAATGCATGACTGCAGAGGCTGTAGAAGGTGGACTGGGACACCCCCTGTTGCAATATTGTATAGCCAGGTTTTTGGAAGGATGTGACTGACTTAGTATACTGTGTGGATGCCCGATGGTTAACATGCATACTGTGTTAGTGGGACACAATAATAACAGCTGCCAAAACATGGTAACCATCATTTGTTGTTAGTCATAAACTAACATGTCTGTCATCCTGGAGTATATTGTGACTGTGCTAAAAGAACACATGTTAAGCATTTGCTATTGAGAACTAGCACCTCCATGGGGCTGGGAGATGCCAGTGCATGCAATATTTTAAGCAGTCTGAGCAGTTCATTGTGTAAAGGTTACAGGACTCTAGAGGTGGGCATAGCATTGTAAGGGTTCAATGGCCACTAGTGTGCGGCACTGTATGGCACATGGCATCCAGGAAAGTAAGCAGATGCAGGAGTATGAACCCTACCCTGATAGCAAGGGCATCTCCAGTAGGTTGGGCAGGTGGCACAGCAAGGTGGCATGAATGTACTACACATGTGTGTCAGGAGGTTTAGGCCTGATATAAGGGGTTCCCACTACTAACAACAACATAATAGTAAACAATTATGTTAGTATGATAACTATATGCTGATATACTATAATCAGTATGTTCTTAGCGCTGTGTCTGGAGAGTCATTCCATATGCCTTTGAATGGCCTGATGGCTGTCCTCTATTTGCAATGCCAGAAACATAAATAAAAATGGAAGTATATGTGAATAAAATATCTTGCATTTGGCTGGGCAGTTATTATTCATTACAATAAAATACACCTGTCATGCATACTTACTGTAGAACTCAGCGGCAATTTAATAACCCTCTCTTCCCATTGGAAAATAAGCATAACAACCATGGGATGGCAGTACCAGTCATCTGCTTTATAATGTGGATCCTTTATGAGGTGCCAAGCAGGCACTCCCAGTGGTCTCTGTGCACTAGATAAAGCAGCATTTTATATTCCTTCATGCACAATCTGGAAGATTTGTCAAAATTTGTGCCCAGAGAAACCATGGCCACTTCATATATCACAACCTAGTGGAATATGGCAGTACATTCATGTCAATCCACATTGCTGATGTCTTATCACACACACCAATAGACAACAAAGCAGAGTGACAGTGCATGATACTACCTTAATGTGGTGCATACATGCATGGTGTACAGAGTAGTATTTGGGGTAAGAATTACCCACTGATATGCCTGGGTATAATCTGTACAACCCACATATGATTGGTCTTTTGTACATCTGTGGGTTGTGGCATACCTTTTAAGAAATTCACATTCCTGCAAGGGTAAGGGACCCAACCACATGTGTAATGGTTTGTGTGTACACTATCAGGCTTGACCCTCAGGGTATTGTCTTTGTCCAGTGCAAATTGAGTAAACCTTATAACTCAAAAGCACTTACTCCTTGAATTTCTCATTAACATAATTGCTACACTAACAGACACAAAACTACACAATAAATACAGCCATATCCATTGCAGGACTCACTGTGCTATGCAATTTACCACACTGAAGTAAAGGAAGTGAATAGCACAACTACAGTTGTTGAGGACACACAGATGTAAACAGCTGTGGTAAGTGCCCAGGGGACACTGACAGGACATGTGAGGAAATTATGTTAGTAAAATATCTACTGTTGTACTTTTGTTATAGACTCAAAAACCACCAGGGAATAAACTAAGAACAAATGTTGAAGAACAAACTCCAGGAAAGCAGCAGCCAGTCAACTCAAACCCTTTATTCACCAAGTAAAACAGTTGTTAAGCACTTTCGAAAATCTTCATCAGAACAGCATCATTTTATCAAGAACATTCCCAATATAAACCCCTCACTAATTAATCACATGATGTATTCAATTAATCATTTAAAGTAAAACCAACAAATTGTTAAAACCATTACTAAATATAAATCCCTATGTCACAAGATGGGTTGCCAACTGGCTCACTGACAGAACCCACACTGTGAAAGTAGCAGACTCCAAATCCAACTTCAGACCAGTGACAAGTGGAGTACCACAGGGTTCAGTCCTGGGTCCTCTCCTGTTTGGTATCTACTTCTCTGAAGTACAGGCTAACACAGAAGGTCTTTGGCTAATGAAGTTCACAGATGACTGCAAACTAGGAGCCATAATCGAAACTCCTAACGATGTGGACATCCTACAAAAGGGCCTCACTGAGACAGATGCCTGGTGTCAAAGTCATGGCCTCAAGCTCAGTGCCAAAAAGTGCATTGTCATCCCCTTTGGTAAACCCTCTGTACCCATGAACTACAACATAGGTGGTAGTATACTTAACACCGAAAGTGTGATGAGACCTTGGGACACAGGTGGACAGTAGTCTCTCCTTTGATAATCACATCGCCACACTAGTCAGGAAATCCTTCAACATGGCACACCTCATCACAAAAGGTTTCTCATGCAGAAAAAAAGAGGTCATTGTTCCCCTCTGCCCATCACTCATTATACCCATTACAGAGTACAATGCCCCTTTTGGTATGTACCTCAGAAGACATCTACAACAACTGGAAAGGCCGCAGAAATACCTCACAAAGAGGATTACCGGCCTCAAACAGATGCCCTATGCAGACCACCTCAAAAAACTCCAGCTTTACTCCATCACATATCACCTACTCAGAGGTGATATCTGCCTAACATACAAAGCTATGTCAAACCCAGAGCTGTTGGACATGCTCCACTTAAAGAAATCCCAATCCCTCTGAGCTACATGCTGTAGGGACCTAAACCTTGTCACCACAATAACCAGAACATGCCGGAGGGATAGATTCCTATCCCAGAGACTTCCCATACTCTGGAATAAATTACTTATCTATATCAAATAAAGCTCATTAGCACTCTTCAAGAAAAATCTTAATGACTGGATGGGAAATAAGAAATTCACCCTGGGGATCACCTCTGTGGCTCTGCTCGACAGTGGGACAGGAAAATAATTTTCTTGGGTGGCAAAAGCCAGGGTACCTTTTTGGCTGGGCTTATATAGGCCCCAGGGCCGATAGCCTAGTACCTACCTATGAACCTATGAACCTATAACATCATCTTATACTACATGCCAATAATTTTAACAGGGGAATGATAGAACAACTGTCATTTAGTCTAGGATAATTACAGGTGTCCAATAAAATCTGCCATCTAAGTTCCTGTTTGTCTAAATGTTCATTCATTACCCACCCCTGTAAATCCTTGTGTATCTGCTCTATAATTAAAAAAATAAAATTGTGATTATCATATTTTTCAATGAGCCTATAAAGTGCATTTGTTCATTTTTTATTTTTAATATCTAAAACACGTTCATATATCCACTTTTTAAAGGCCCTACTGGTTTTTCCAATATAAAATGCTAAACATTGATTACATTTCACAAGATAAACAACATTGGATGTATTACATGAAACGTGTCCTTTAACTTCGTACTTCCTGTTCCTAATGCAAAAATTTTCCATAGTATTTATATAGGAACATAAAGAACAAAAATCACTTTTTTTGTACCAAGCTGAGCCTGTCTCATACATGTACTATAAAAATTCTCTTTTTCCATTCTAACGTTTAGAGACTTGTCCTTTTATAGACCACAGTTTGTGTGGGACCCACCTTTTCCACCAAGTCATTATTTTTAAGCATTACATACCAATTTTTATGAATACTACTAAAAATAAAATCATTACCCAAATTGAAAGTAGTGATAAAACTAAGTATGTATTTATTCTCTTCAGTTGATGTATTAACATAGTTCCTTTTACCATTCAACTGACAACCCAATATTGGTAAATATGTTCCATTTCCCCTTTTGGTAATAACTTTATTATATACCCTATTTAATAGACCTTGGTGAATAAAGTGTTCGAGTTGACTGGTTGCTGTTTTCCTGGAGTTTGTTCTTCAACGTTGTTCTTAATTTATTTCCTAGTGTTTTTTGAACTTTATCTGTTGGGAGCGTGCCTCTATGGAGAACCAGCAATCCGGTAACACTACTGATGTTTCTACTTTACTTTTACAAGTAAGTCAGCAGCTTACGGACATTGCTTGTCAGGTGTGTGGCAACAATGTTGTAGCAACACAAAGTGATTTCCCTGATTCCCTGGGTTTACCCCTCACCCAGGTTTCTAACAGGGAGCAAGCAATTTTAAATGGTACAGCTTTGAAAGAACCAACATATGATTGGAAGGTAAATTAATTTTCCTTTAATATGGATGTTACACTTGGGTCTAATAGAACTGAAGATGGAAATGTGAATTTTACTATGGCTGACCATTTGGATTCATTTGAGAAAACCTTGTTTGAGTATAAATGGCTGCAACTTGAAAATAATTATTTGTGGAAGAACATAGAGTTGAAACAAGTGCCTAAAGGGTTGCTTTTTGGTGCTTCCTGAATGGGGCAGCTAATAACTTAAACTTTCTTGATGAACTACATGCCCTGTTTGACAGGGCAGGTTGCGACTTAATGTGATTAATGGTCAAGTACAATAATATTCGCATTGAAACACTTGACCAAAAGCCTGTGGAGCTTAATGAAAGTATATGATCGGATTTGGCTTTTGGTCATTTCAAGAAAGAGTATGACAGTATATATTCTTCTGTCAACAACTATGGTACCAAAAATTATGAGCATAAGATGAATACAATTAAATGAGACATGAATATTTCTTTGCAAAAGAAAGTGTATCCAGCACCACCGGGTTCCCTAGGCAACCAGCGAAGGGCCAATCAACGGTTGGATAATGGTAGTGATGTCAACATGCAAGTGGATGAGATGGTCCCTTTAGAGTGGGTGGGCCCACGGTGGTCTGAACGTATTCAAAATCAGAATTTGAGGAAGCGGCTTCCGTCATGGAGGCAACAGGATACCAGGGAAGCAGATGTCAAGCAAGGAGCTCATCCGAAACAAACCAACAGTTACTACAGGAGATAACTGAATAGTTTAATGTTGTTTATCAATGCAAACCTGTTTCTGTAACCGAAGAAGGAATTTTGGGGGCCTTCGACGCACATTGTGAATTGGTGGAGTTAAATTAAACTGTAAGTAATATAATGTCTTTGAACTTGGACATTATTGAAAACACTCTGGGTGACTTTAAAATATATAATTATTCAACCAAAGTTCTTAACACTGGACATGCCGATAAATTGTCAAAAAAATTTACTTTTGTACAAGCCTGACGAGCAAATGTAATTGATGTACTTTGTGATTTAAAATTATTCACAAGAAAACAAAATCTTAAAATGTTATTTAATGAGTCATATGCTAAGAAAAATTCATTATACTGACCCAGTGTATTCAATCCACCTTTGATTAACCCCATTTCAACTTTTGAAAAAATGTGTGAATATGATATTCGCAATATTGTAAATAATAAAAATGGGTCTAATTTTACAAATGTCACTGATTATGAGGAAAGCTTTACTCCATGATTTGGTTGATGACAGTGACATTTGGGTAATGAAACCCAATAAAGGGGGTGGAGTGGTTGTTATGAATTCAGTTGATTACCAGTATAAAATCAATGTCTTGCTGTTTACTGATAAACATTGTGAAGTGTCAAGAAATTAAATTAATGTGGTATTTTGGAGAATTGATTTACTTTTGTATGACATGCTTTTGCAATATGAAATTAATAAGGATGATTACGATTTTATGCTGAATGGTAAACCAGCTTTAGCTAGTATTTTTGGTATACCAAATATACATAAATGTCTTGAACACCAACACCTTAGACCAATAGTTCATCCGTGTAGGTCTAAAACCTATTACATTGCAAAATGGATTGATAACAAGATAAAAAATGGTATATCAAATAATACTAATATATTAAAGGACTCATGGTAGTTTTTGGATAAATTAAATAGTTTACCTTACAGTGAAAATGGATTTTTGTGACCATGGATGTTCATGATCTATTTTCTGTCCTACCTCATGAACTGGGTTTAGTTTGGCTTGAACAGGAATTATATTCCACAAAAATGTTAAATAATATGACAGTAAATGCCTGTACAACCCTTATGGAAGTAGTTTTAAAAAATAATTTTATTCATTTTGAAGGCCAAACCTATAAACAGACTACTGGCGTGGCGATGGGTTGCGGCATGTACCCCCAGTTTCGCAAATTATGTTATGGCTCATTGGGAATCTGAGTATATTTTACATAGTATGTATTTTCAATGTTGGTCCATATATCTTAGATTTTTGGATGATGTTTTATATATTGGACTGATACGGAGGACAAACTGAATGAATTTTTAATATATATATAGACAATACGGTTGATTTTTTTGAGTTTCTCCTCCCATTATAACTCAGATTCTGTTTCCTTTTTAGATGTTGAGATTGGAAAGGATTTTGAAAATCATTGTTTTTATTCTAATTTATATAGGAACCCAACCTTTTTCAACACATATCTACATTATTCTAGTTGGCACCCCGAACACCAAAAAAAGCAGTAGTAAAGGGCAGCTGGTTCGGGCGGCCAAAATGGTTTCAAAAAATGATCAGTTTGTTAGAGAAGCTAACAAGATAGTTGATATGTTTTGAAGAAGGGCCTACTCAGAAGGTCTATTAAATAGGGTATATAATTAAGTTTTTTACCAAAAGGGGAAATGGAACATATTATCCATATTGGGTTGTCAGTTGAATGATAAAAGGAACTATGTTAATATGTCAACTGAAGGGACTAAATATATACTTAGTTTTATCACTACTTTCAATTTGGCTCGTGATTTGATTTTTAGTAGTATTCATAAAAATTGGTATGTAATGCTTAACAATAATGACTTGGTGGAAAAGGTGGGTCCCACACCAACTGTGGTCTATAAAAAGGAAAAGTCTCTAAAAATTAGATTGGAAAAAAGGGAAATTTTATAGTACAGGTATGAGACAGGCTCAGCTTGGTACAAAAAAATGTGGTTGTTGTTCTTTATGTTCCTATATAAATACTATGGATAGTTTTTGCATTAGGAACAGGAAGTACAAAGTTAAAGGACACTTTTCATGTAATACATCCAATGTTAATTATCTTGTGCAATGTAATCAATGTTTAGCATTTTATATTGGAAAAACCAGTAGGGCCTTTAAAAAGCGGATATATGTACATTTTAGATATTAAAAATAAAAGATGCATAAACGCACTTTATAGGCACGTTGAAAAATATGATAATCACAATTTAATTTTTTTTATTATAGAACAGATACACAAAGATTTACAGGGGTGGGTAATAAATGAACATTTAGACAAGCAGGAACTTAGATGGCAGATTTTATTGGACACCAGTAATTATCCTGGACTAAATGACAGTTGTTCTGTCACTCCCATGTTAAAATTATTGGCATATAGTATAAGATGATTTTATATTTAGTAATGGTTTTAACAATTTGTTGGTTTTACTTTAAATGATTAATTGAATACATCATGTGATTAATTAGTGAGGGGTATATATTGGGAATGTTCTTGATAAAATGATGTTGTTCTAATGAAGATTTTCAAAAGCGCTTAACAGCTGTTTTACTTGGTGAATAAAGAGTTTGAGTTGACTGGTTACTCTTTTCCTGGAGTTTGTTCTTCAGTGTTTGTTCTGTTGTTATAGATGTTGCAGGGATTGGATATCAACATTTAACTCCTGAGAGGGAGAGTGGGGTCCATAGGAGAGGTTGTTAATGGGCTATGAAGTAAACTGCCACAGTGCTTTACTTATGACAGCAAAAGATATGTTTGAGTGAGGTTTGGAATGCAGACCTTCTAGTTAGGATGGAGATGAGGGTGGGAATAGTTCTTTAAAATATGCCTCACTGTTGTTTGAGTCAAATTTTCAAATTGCTTCTCTCTATTGTAGGGAGATGGGATGGAGGAACTGCAGTTCAAAATGTTCCTCTCTACTGTTGTTCTGAGTGAAGGGTATTGCTTTACAAAATATGTCTCTGTTGTTTTTAAGGGAAAGTCTTTTCAAAATGTGTCTCTCTTTTGGTTACCAGTGGAGAACTCCAAAGGCAGTTATATTGACTGAGGTGTAATTAAAATGCAACATGTTTAGCTGGCACAGGAGGTAGGGGCACCTCACTTACATGTACTGACACCTCTCTACCTGAGGTCCATATTACAGGTTGAAGGTGACAATATCAGGGTGGCTTGCAGTGCTCCTCACTCTCATGTTGTGATGCACACCTACATTGGTCAGGTTGCAAACACCATTGAATAGTTGCAGTGCTGTTACTATACCTGTTGTTGGTTTGAAACTCTTAAACTTGGATAGTGTGGGGGGACAACAAAGGTCACACAGTCACAGGGGTAGCACATGTTGCAGATCGAAGCCAATTAGGGCAGATGGGCTACAGATGATTACAGATGTAGCTATTCAGTTGTGCAGAAGGGGGCCGTACAGGTGATTCTGGAGGGCGTTCTACATGACTTACTTGTACAGATGCAGTGACATCCAGTCACACTGTCATGACATGTTTCATAGGTGCATATTGGACAGCAAGGTGTAGTGTGACAGAGGCACACCTGTGATTGTCTACAGACATTTGCCCCAAAAGATTATTTTGTACATTATGATAACAAATGTAATTTGATATTGTAGCACCTCCCATTGGCAAGAGCTCTATAGCATCAGTGTGTGTGTGTGTGTGTGTGTGTGTGTGTGTGTGTGTGTGTGTGTGTGTGTGTGTGTGTGTGTGTGTCTGTCGTAGAACAGAATGTGATCAGTAGACCTTCTGGCATGAGCACTAATGCAGCTGTATTTGTACATATATGTATGATATTACATTAATGTAGTACACAAAGCTCAGAAATTAAGCTCTGAATTGCAGCTTTATTAAGCATTTTTGTAATGATGCACTGTTATACCTTACTCTCTTGACAGACCATAATAGCAGTCAGTGCCATCCACCACAGAATAATAAATGGAAGCAAAAACAGCATTAAACTCACTATCACACAAAAAAGGCTGGCATAGTAAAGTTTTTAACCAGGTTTACAGCCAGTGACACTTAACATCTGACTACTGTCTATGAGGAAGCACAAAGTGTTTACAGCTCTCAAATCCATAGAACACTTTGTGATCCTATATGTCTTTTGTCACTAATGGCACGTCTAAGCAGCTATCATTCCATGAACTACAGGGAATTATTATTGGGTCTCTCCAATCATAACTAAATTATTATGTGCTCTTGATAGGGATGTTATGATTCACCTTTTGTGCTTTAATTCACTCAGCTTTCAAGGTGAATTTCTTGACAAACATGATAGCAATTTAGCTATAATCACAGACAAGATCATAATTGATTTATTTATTTATTTATTTATTTATTTATTTATTTTATTTTATTTATTTATTTATTTATTTAGATATGTTGACCGGGAGTGTCTGACTGGACGTAGGTCCATTTTCAGCGGAGGCCCGGGGAGAAAAGCTCCACAGTTAAAATAAACAGACAGTAGTTACATTAGATTACATAGTGATTAACAATTTAACATAGCAATTACTTACAACATATTTACAGATAAAGAACATAGTACATCAGTAGACAACTAGAATCTTTATCTGTGAAGTACATAACAGACATTAACAAATGTTACAATGAGAAGTTCCTGCTGTATAATAAGTACTAGGCTTATGAGCATCTGAGCTTGCTATAATCAAAATAGTTAGTGGAGTGGAAAGAAAGGTAGTGGTTGGATGGGGTGGGTGATATTAGAGTGGGAGGTGCACGGACATAGCCAGCATGTTTTTAGGTGCGCTTTTAGTAAATTTTTCAAGTGGGTGCATGATGGTGTGGAGGTAATTGTGGGTGGAAGGGAGTTCCATAATTTGGCTATGGTGCAAGAGAATAGTGCTTCACCAGCAGAGTTATTGGCTTTAGTGATCTGCAAGTGATTTTTGTTGCTGGATCTTAGTGGTCTGGTGGTGCGATAGGGTTGGAGTAGATTCTGGAGAGATGGGACATTTAGTGGATGGTTTACTAGTTTGTGGGCGAGTGAGAGTTGATACCACTGAAGGAGGTGAGGGAGTTCAAGTCAGCCTAGTTCAGCAAGTGAGAGACAGTGGTGACTACGGTAGGATGCCACTGTGGTGAATTTGGCGATTTTGTTGTAGCAGGTCTCTAGCTTGTTTAGATCGCATTGCCTTAGGTTGGTATATATTGGAGAGGCATAAAGTAGGGTGGAGATAAGGTGGGAATTTGCTATTGAAATCTTTGCTGCTTTGGTGAGAAATTGCTTATTTCTGTATAACGCTCCTAGTTTTTTGTGGACTTTTGTTATGGTCATGGATATGTGAATGTCAAATTTTAGTTTATTGTCTATTTCCACTCCTAGCAATTTGGTGTATTCAGTTGGGTATATAGTGGTGTTGTCTTTTGCTGTGATGTTAAAGTGAGAGTTGTTTTGAGTATGTTTGGTGGGTTGGAAGAGGAGTAGTTTAGTTTTGTTTGGGTTGAGTATTAATTGGGCATCGGATAACCAATTTTCAACAGAGGAAAAGGCTTCCTGTGTGACTTTTTGCAGTTTTGGTAGGGACTGGGCTGAGCAGATGATGGCTGAGTCATCTGCGTATTGTATGAGTGTGCCATGTTTGGTGGCAGAGGCTACATTATTGTTGTAAACAGAGAAGAGTAGGGGTCCAAGGACAGATCCTTGGGGAACCCCTATGGAGACAGGTAGTTTGGGAGATATGTCATTCTGCCATACAATGGATTGTTGGTGGTCAGACAGGTAACTCTAAAACCAGTTGGTGACTGATTGTGAGAAGGATAGGTTATTGAGGACAGAGATAAGTTGTTTGTGTGAGACCATGTCAAATGCTTTAGATAGGTCTAGGAAAGTTGCAGAGGAGAGATAGCCATTGTTTTTATGATGAAGGATAGTGTTAGTAAAGGAGAGTAAGGCAGTGATGGTGCTATGGTTTGGTCGGAAACCATGCTGAGTACTGGAAAGGAGGTTGTTAGTAAGGAGGTAGTCTGAGACTTGAGAGTGTATGCATCTCTCTAGTATTTTGGAGGGTGGAGAGAGAATAGCTATGAGGTGGTAATTGGTTAGTTCTGTGGAGGGTCCGCCTTTGTGGAGGGGACTTATATGTGATACTTTCCACAGTATGGGAACGTAACTTTCTGACAGAGATCGGTTAATCAAGATGGATACTGGGTAGGCCAGAGCATCAGCTGTGATTTGTAGGTATTCACTTGGGAGGTTGTCTGCTGCTAATTTGGTGGGTTTAAGTTTAGTTAAGAGTTTTTTTATGTTGGAGGTAGGTACAGGAGAAAAAGAGAAGGCAGTGGGGAGGCTACTAGTTGAAGGTGTGGGTTGGAGGGGAGGGGGGCTGTGTTGTTTAGCTAGTGATAGTATGGTTTGGGTGAAGTTTGTGTTGAATGAGGTAGCAATATTTTCTGAGGAGTGAGGGATATTAGGAGGAGGGGTACTGACTTTACCTGCATGGAGGATGGAGTTTATGGAGGACCAGAATTGTTTGGGGCTGTGTTGTGAGGAGTCTAGGGCAGACTGGTAGTATTGGAATTTGTCCTGTTTTATTAGCTTTTTGACTCTGTTGCGTAGTTCTAGGAATTTCTGTCTAGTTGAGGGGGTTTTGGTTTTGCGCCAGTGCTCCCAGGCTTTATCCCTGTTTTTCATTTCTGACTTAGTGGTTTTCTGTAGCCATGGGGAGGGTTGTGCTTTGGTTCTGGAAAATCTTATGGGGGCATGGTAATTAAGGATGTTCAGGAAGGTAGTATTAAAAATTTCAACTGCGTCATCTAGACTGAGGTACTTTAGAGGATGCCAGTTACATTCTTTGAGAGATGAGATGAATGTGAGTGGGTTAAAGTTTAGTTTTTTACTTATTTGACAGTAGATGACAGGTTTAGGTTGGTATAGGTATTTTTTGAGTAGGAATGTTGGGGACTGATCACTGAGGCTATCTGATAAGCAACCTGTTATATATGACTGGGGGCTCTTACTGACTAGTATCCAGTCCAGGGTAGTGTGCTTGCTGGAGTTTTTATTTATTCTGGTTGGTGACTGTGCTAGTTGGGTGAAGCCATGATGGTTTACATGATGGGTTGGATGGTTGCCAGAACAGGATTGCCAGTCAATACTGAAATCATGTAAAATGATAGTTTCTTGGGGGAGATGGTGGGTAGATCAGCTGAGGAGGTTTTCTAGTGGAGGGATGTTTTGGCCAGGTGGGAAGTAGCATCCAATTATGTTGATGGTTTTGTTTTGGTTTATTTTGAGGTTGGTATATATTATTTCTTCATTGCCTATTTGTGGAGCTGATGATTTTAAGATCTGGATGTTTAGTTGCTGTTTAAATATTATAGCTACACCAAATCCTTTCTTGTTTAGCCAGTCTACTCTTAGTATGCCGTAACCTGTAGGGAGTATTTGCTCACTGGTAATGTGAGGTTTTAGCCAGGTTCCTGTCAGGATAACTATATCTGGGGAGTACAAGTCTATGGTGGCATGGAGTTCATGGACTTTGTTGGATATACTTCTAATATTTAGGCTTAGTAGAAGGAAGTCACTTGGCTTTCTATTGGCTGTAATATGGGAGAAGTTGTGGTTTCTAGTCTGATTATGAGGATTGGGTTTGGAGATGGTAAGGCCAGGGTTGGGGTGAATGTCTCCACTTAGGGCTAGTTTTGATATGCATGAGGTTATTAGTTTTCTCAGTTTTTGAATGTGTCTGTTTATAAGGGAAACTTTATGATTGTGCTCTGTGGGTAATAGGTATGGTGGGAGGGTTACTATGTTAAGTTGTAGGGATGCTTTATGTTTGAGTAATATAGTTGGTAGAATATGTGGGGGGTGCATAGGGATGGTTCTTGAGCTGGTGGGAGGGGAGCTGAGTGAGGGTGAGACATGAGTGGTGGTGTTAGTAGCAGTACAGCAGTAGTGGTTGAATGGGTGAATGATGGAGCTTTGGTAGGATGTAAGATATGCAAGGAGAGTGCATGCAGTGAGCATAGGTAAGGTATGCTTGTACATGTTAGTTGAGGAGGTGTGATAGTAGTGGGAAGATGGAGGAGGTAGTGTTGGGTTAGTGCTGTGGTTGGCTATTGGAAAGATGGGAGGGGTTTGTGAGTGCAATAAAGGTGGGACCACTGGGGATGGGAGGGAATAGGGGGCAGGGTGGGGAGCGAAGTGGGTAGAGACCCCTGTTAGTTGCTTGTATGAGGGGGCTGGAAACAATCAGTTAACAGAGTTAACTGATAAATGAACATATGATAGTGACAAGGGTGGTTGTAGTTTTAAAAATGGTGCCTGCCACAGGTAATATTTATTAACTTTGGGATTGTCTTAAGGTAATACACAGGAAAGGGGGAGGGGAGAACAAGGGTGTGAGCAGGCAGTTCTTTGTACTGCTGCTAATGAGCCAAAGCAAAGACAAATTTGTGTTTAAGAAACAATCACAATTGACCAAGGACTGCTCTGAAACAGTAAGTCATTTCTTAACCATTTCACAGGTGGAAAAACAGGATAACCTTGTATCAGTAGGCTACTGTGGTCTCAGTTTAAATTAACAAACACACATTATTGATCAGTTATGGATACTATTTGCTAACAGAAGGGAATAAGAGAGAAAGTGGAAGATGTGTGTGTGTGTGTGTGTGTGTGTGTGTGTGTGTGTGTGTGTGTGTGTGTGTGTGTGGTGGGGGGGCTGCTTACAAGCCAAAGCAGAGTGCTCTCCAGGGGAAAATTATTATTGGCTCAAACAGGTAGACACATACTCAAAGTTAACTTTAGTTGTTTGCAGATAGTTTAGACCCGGACTGCGCTTTTCTTACAAGACTGTTAAAGGTGGTACCGCAGTTGAATACTTAAGAGTGGTGTTAGGTCTAGAAAAGAAGAGTACAGAGAGGAGTAAGCACTTTTGAGATGGTAAATATATATTATAAAGATTACAAAAAACAAACTGAGCAAATAGCTACCGCATGCAGGACAATGTCTTGAACCAACTACTAGTATATGCAGATACTGAGCCAATTGGAAGAACATCTGTTAGAAAAAAAACTCAGACAGTAATAATCTTCTGCATTAAAAATTAACACTTACATAGCACAGTTTGTTGACAGAGTGAACACAGCTGGAATAGACAAGCACTTGCTGGCTAACAAGGTTTATGTACACAACAGAAATAGGTATAAGCCTAGCTATGTGCTGGGAAGATCAGAAGGGTGTGGCTTCTTTTCCCATAAAAGTTTTATAGATTTATTTTTCCAACACTGACAATGCAGTGCAAGATGGGGGAGGAGCTAACTAACGTCCCACCTCCTTGTGTTGGAGGTAGCTCAGATGGCTGTAAAAGCTCTGACAGCAGTGGTAACAAACATTAATGGCAGCTTCATTTACATTCAGTTATTCTGACTACAAAACTGATAAATGAACACTGACAGAAATTTGAGGAATTTCCCGTGTCATGGCCAAATTTTGCCCAGTCAGTATAAATACTCCCTGGGATTCAGCAAGCAGCTGTGCAGGAATAAGTTATTCCTGGACAGCAGGGACTGTTCTCGGGGACAGCAGGGCTTGCATATTCATGAAGGCGTGCTGCCTTTGCTGTTAAATGGACACAGAGCTGTGTATGAGTGCAGGGGGTGTGTCTGAGACCAGAGCTCTCACAATACACACGCTTCTGCACTCCAGTAGTGCCTTTTGGCAATTAAAAATGAGAGAGAATGCTCTTAACACCCCCCAACCCATCAGGAAAACAAAAGTGGTCAAAGGCAAAAGGGACAATCATCCCTACCAAGCATACCTCTCAACTGTACAGATTTTTGCAGAATGCTCAGATGTTTGCCTCATATTCATGGTGTTCCCCATTAAGTGTGTACCTCTCTGGCAGACAGCTGAGGAATTAAGTCATTAAATAATGATAAAACATTTGAGTATAAGAGTCCACACATCCGACAGAAAATTCATGCTAATATGAAACCTACTATTCTATCAACTTTTTAAGTTTCTAAGAGCGATATTTAAAATCCACCCCTATTTGTCCCCCCATCATTGTAGGCTTTTGTCCAGATATTTTGCTCTAAGAGGTTGAGAGGTATGCTACCAAGCCAAACGTTATTAGGATAACACAGGCAGCATAAGCACATAGCACACACACCCCAACCCGTCAGAGTAAGTAATGTGGACAAAGCCAAAAGGGACAAATGTCCCACGAAGCAGAAAGCTGATAAAATAACAGGTTTAGCATTATCAGGGAAATTCTGAAGGGTATAGATAAAATAACACAACAAAACTTTTTTTTTTTTTTATAAATGCGATAAAGTGTGTGCCTGTTCCTTAGCTAGGTTTAGTTTAGCTTAAACAGCAAAAGAAGTTAAATAACAAGAGACATCCAACATAAGCAGTATTGCAATAGTCTAGTGGTTAGAGCACATGCTTTGCCACCAACCATTACTGGTTCAATCCCCACTATAACCAGTTCAACTTTTACATGTGAAAGCAGCACATAAACAATTTTTTTTTTTTAGTATTACCTACTAAATAACATAGATTTGTTAACCGGAGTACTGCATTAGGTCCAGATGTGAGGTGTCAGTTTAATAAAGTTGTGAAATCCACATATAAACACAAGTGCCCCTACAGTATAGTCACACATGAATAAATGTAATGAAAGCACATTGGGGGATGTCAGGGACAGTAAACAAAGTTATAATATGTAATGAATGATGAATCAATGCCATACAGCATATAGTCTATAAAATGAAAAATAAGCAATGCTAAGCATTGCATAGCTCTGCTTTCAAGGTGTAAGTATTGTGTAAATAGGACTGCTAAGCAATGAGTAGCCCAGCTAAATGGATTTGCCCATTGGTAAGCAGTGCTGAACTGTCCCTTTAAGCAATGCCAACCTTAGCTAAGCAGGTTTGCCCATAGCTTAGCTTAGCTCACATATTCAAAACCATTCAATTACGGCAAAGGGTGGAAAATCAGCCATATTTAAACCCCACAGGTGGGAATACAGCTCATAACTAGTTGCAGCTTCCCACTGTAGGCAGAATGGCTGGAGTCAGAGAGGGAATGCACTTTTGTGCACAGTGCCAGGACATACAGTATTCCAAGGTCATGGTAAGGCTCCTGGTAAAAAATCATGATGAGAGACTGCTGCAGGGCCAGTACCAAGGCTCACAATATAAAGCGGAAGGCTGGGACCATCTCACCCATGACTTCACCAGTGTCACTGATATCCCTCGAACTGGTGAGCAGGTTAGGCACCACTATGCTGACTTGAAATGGAGGAAGAGGGAGCTCTTGGACCAGTGGGTCCAAGAATCAAGGCAGAGGTGTGATGTCCCAGCAGTGTGTAAGTACTCATACCAGTAACTGTTTAATAATGTCCAGCCTGTGTAGATGATGGATAGGTATGGCTAAATATTTCTCTGTTTCCCTTACAGCTGCAGCTGAGTGGACTGTGAATCAGGAAGCCCATGCAAGTAGGCTGCAAAGGCTGTGTCATGAGGCTGGTGAGTAAGAATCCTGCTTGTAGTAGTCATAGCAAATAAATATAAATGTAGTAGAAAGTCACCTGACAGTATAAAAACTGTTTTGTGTATGGGTTGTACTGAATAAACCAGACAATATGACAGTAATAGTCCCATGCAGGTTGTATTTAAATAAAGCTGTAACTACTTGGCAATAAAGCTCTAAATCCTGGACTAGTTGTGTTTACTCTGGTATTGTATGGTATTTTTAGTGTTGCATTCTCTGAATAGTAATGTTGTATTAACCATTGTTACCCACACTGTGCTACATAATAAAAATGTCTAGTAATGTCTGTATAAGACTTTTGTAATTACAAGCTCAGATTGTACAACCGAGAGAGACTTAGACAGAAAACACTAAAGCGATAGCAATATCCAAACAGCACACTCTGCTGAAACTTAAATTGTTGTATCTTTATCAGATGCAGCCACGGTTTGAATCCTGGGAGTGGTAGTAAGCTGTACGCATAATCATACCTCTCAACCGTGCACGTTTTTTCAGAATGTCCAGATAATTGGCTCATATTTTCTGCCTGTTACCCTGTCCCCCTGACAAATCAGTGGGATAATCCCAGAATTTTAGTCAGCAAATAATGACATATGTCTGATTTTCAGACCTCAAATCCTTCAGAAAATGTATATGAAAACAAACCTGTCACTCTAGCAACTCTCCAAGATTATGAGAGCAATACTCAAAATGTGTCCCTATTTATACCCCCATGTTGTCAAGCTTTGATCAGAGTGTGTGCATTAAGATATTGAGATGTATGTGCATAATATTAACTCAGAGTCTGGGAATATGTGTGGAAACTGTCAGGTAGTGTTAACAAACATTCCCTCCACAGGTCTGTCAGATAAGAAAACTGTGCCTGCCAATAAAGATTGAAATCCTGGACTGGTAGTGTTTACTCTGGTATTGTATGGCTGACATGTAGCATTCAGTAACACCTGATATCAGAATAGTACAACTGTGTCAACCACTGTTTCTCACACTGTGCTACATAAAAATATGTCTAGGAATGTCTGTATGAAACTGTTGTAACTACAAGGTCAGACTGTACAACCACTAGACACTTAGACAGAAAACACTGAAGAGATATACAGCAATATCCAAACAGCACACTCTGCTGACACTTAAATTGTTGAATCTTTATCAGACGCAGCCATGGTTCGAATCCTGCAAGTGGCAATAAGCTGTATGCATAATCATACCTCTCAACAGTACACATTATTTCAGAATGTCCAGATAACTGGCTATATTTTCTGCCTGTTCCTCTGTCCCTGTGGCAAATCAGTGGGATGATCTCAGATTTGTAGTCAGCAAATAATGACATACATTTGATTTTTAGACCTCAAAACCTTCAGAAAATGTATATGAAAAAAATCATGTCACTCTATCAACCCTCCAAGTTTATGAGAGTAATATTTAACATACGTCCCTAGTTGTACCCCCATGTTGTCAAGCTTTGACAAGAGTGTGTGCATTAAGAGAGTGAGAGGTATGTGCATAATATTAACTCGGAATCTGGGAATATGTGTAGAAACAGTCAGGTAGTGTTAACAAACAATCCCCCCACAGGTCTACTGGGTAAGAGATGTAGAATTTAGCTATAAGACAGTTGAAGTATGCACGGTTTACAAACATACCACTGCCCAAACCAAGGCCATAGGGTATTACAATAATACCTGTACCTTAATGATTAGAGCAACGATCATTAAAGTTGTAAGAACTACAAGGATATATAAGTTGTTAATTGACATCTCTCCCCCCACCATATCTGCAGCAATAATCTAAATACACAAATCAATGGGTATGTTTACACCAAACCTACTGTTGGGACATATGCCCTATTGTTCAATAAATATTGAAATGTGTTTCTATTAATGTTCCATGTTGAAATACTACCATTGGTGGCCTGTTGCTATCAATGTAACCTACATGCCATTGTAATGGCCACTGTGGTTCCATATATGCATGTTTTCTGTTTGCTATGCAACTGTACCAAATCTGGTGTTTTGGGTTAATGGGAATATCTATGCATGCTGTTATAACTAATCCTGGATTGTGTTGACTATTACTAACCCATATTTGTTTTAAAACTGCAACAACAATAGCATGTTTTTGGAAAGCCAGTCCCAGTGGACCCGCCACTCCCACCTCATCTGGCCATGGCACTGGGACCCAGCATGTCTGGGAACCACCCTGGGAACTCCTTGTTCTTTGACCTTGCACCACCTTCAGGTGGAACTGCCTCAGGGGATGGGACTCACCCCCAATGAGAGTGGGCATGGACAGGAAACTGTCACCCATTGTCAGGTCCAGGGATTGGTACTTAATGAGCTCCATAGGGCGTTTGGAGATCTGCTATGCCAGCTTGAGGGCCGCATGACACATTTAGAGGGTCAGCCTGCCCATCCTACCCAGCCACCAACACAGCCAACTTCGGGGCAGTGAAGGTGCAGTGGTGACTGCCCATGTGTGGGACCTCAGTCCCACTGTTTTCATTTGGGGGCTCATGGGCTTCTGATTTCCAAACATCCCTCCTCATCCAAGGTGTATACCCCCCCCACATGTGTCATATACTGCTCCTGTATGCTATGTTGTCTGTCTTCCTACCCAACCTACCTCCCCAAATATACCTACTATCCTTCCCCAACATCCCACTCTTACCTTAAAAAAAAAGGCAATCTGTTCTCAAAAAAAAAATTTGTCCCATACATAGCTGTCCATTTTGCACACATGTCCACTGGACACATGTAATTTGGTCTAATTGGCTTCACAAAATATTATTGTTGTCCTCACCCCTCTCTCAGGGGTTTGAGTGTCCAAGTCTACCTCCAAATTCAGTATATATGCACAGCTGTTGCTGTAGAAAAAATGGACAGCTACAGACCTTCCCTACATCCATCCTGCACACACCTAGCTACTTTCCCTATTGTCTTTCCCTCTGCTTCTGCCTTTTTCACCATTTTCCTATAACCCCTTTTTTCTTTTATTTTAAAGAAATTAGTGCGGGGGTAAGCAGGAGTAAGCACTTTTAAGCAGTAGTAATTGGGTTTAAGCCTGTTTGCACAGTGGCAAACAATGGCTATGCAGATTAAGCACTGTCAGGCTTACTGTCTGTAAGCATATTTAACCAGCAGTTAGCATTGCTTACTATCGCACAAACCTTCGCAAACCTGCTTGCAACCAGTTAAAAGTGCCTTAATCACTTTGTATCCAACAGCCCTTGTTCTGCCCAGCAACAAAATAATCAGCTCTTGCAAGTCTCAAACCCAGGACCCTTTGCACCATATCCACAGTGATTTACCACTAAGTCATTTGAGCTGTATGTAAATGGGATGTTTTCGCAAACATATCATGCAGCACAGTCATTCAGCAGTAGGAAAAATGTATTTATATATGCAGATGCATGCATGTATATATATATATATATATATATATATATATATATATATATATATATATATATATATATATATATATATATATATATAAAGGTGTATTGCATTCGCACATTGGATCCACACTCCAAACCTCTCACTGCAAATCATCTGACCAAAGGCACTGTTAATGTGGGTGAAGGGGCCCAAAATAGGGATCTCTTGTAATTATTGCCATTTTCCCTTCCTCCACAGCTGAACAGAACTGCCTTGCAACACAATAACCAGTACTTGCAAGTCTTGAACCCAGGACTCTGCACAACATAGCCACAAGTTAACAGTTATCCATCTCAGCTGTAAGATGTCAGGATGATATCTCGTAACATATCATGCAGAACAGTCAGTCTACCACAGGGAATGTACAATGTAGAAGCTGTAAACATTCCAATGATACAGATACATACACACACACACACACACACAAACATATATATATATATATATATATATATACATATATATATATATATATATATATATATATATATATATATATATATATATATATACATATACACACACACACACACACACACACACACACACACACACACACACACACACACACACATATATATATATATATATATATATATATACATACATACATACGGGTGTGTTTGTGTGTGTGTGTGTGTGTGTGTGTATATATATATATATATATATATATATATATATATATATATATATATATATATATATATATATATATACATAAATACATACATACACATATAAATATATTACTACTTATAGATATATGAAACAGTCATTATTCCTATGGTTGCCACCTTTTAAAATGGCCAGTGTTTTATTATTTCCTACAAATGAGAATTATTGCATGAAACATATACCCACACACAAGCTTGCATACATAGAAATGTTTATTTGTGTTCTATTTCAGTTGTTTTTGCCATTTCTTATAGCAGTTTGGTGTTTGAAATACATAATAACTGATTAATGCAACTCTCAAACAAAACATTTGATACAGTAATCTGAAAAACATGACATACTTTGCTGTCCAGGCTAAGGCCTTCAAGTAGTACAACAGTAAAAAAAAAAACACTTGCCTTGAAGATAATAACCAATCAACACTTAATTACAGATGTAGTTCAGCAGCCTCCAATTACACTCTGTACTCAACCCCTAGGGGGAAAAGTATTAGTTGTCACAATGTAAATGTATCTGTTACATAACAATGCTTAACTTAAAATGTCACTATCACACTGACAAACAGAACTGTGTGTAAGACAGTAAGCTCTAGCCCACCACTGTTCCCATGGTGAAATTATGAAAATGTACCACCATATACCTTAATGTGTCTTACTACTGACATCCCTCACATGTTGTAACAGCCTAGGTTAAAAACATTTAATAACCTCCCCCATAAAATGTCTTACAAGGGCATATAACAGTGTTTTCCATACACTGACCTCGTATATATGGACCCTACCCCACAATTTTTGTGGGAGTCCACAACATCACTGGAATGATAGCAGGAATGCCAGCACTAAATAATGACAGTCCATTACCTAACAACAACTTACTTCATGACATCTGGACAAAGCCTGGTATATATGTGGAGGACAGAGGCTGGAACACAGGGCCATATTTGCAATATTGCTGTTATACATTGTGAAATGTGCTGGTGTTACAGGATTGGTTGCAACATACCCTTACTTGGGAATATGAAGTCAGAAACACAAATGGATGTTGGCATGTACCGATAGCAATCAATGGAGAGAATGCCACTGATATGACACAGACAAGACCATTGTGGTGAACAGACAAAACATAACAGCCAATCCCCTGGCCATCATGTGGATAGGCCCACAGTTGAGAGCTATAGAGACAGACTGCATTCCATGCAAAACTAGCATGTACACACAATCCCTGTAAAACTAGCAGTATTCAATGCATATAACAGACTTACTCACACTGTCCATACGTCTGGAACCTTATACAAACATGTAGTTGGTCTGTGTCCACAAGTCCTGTTGTAAGAGATATTGCTACCTGCTGTCTGTAACACTGCTGCCCACAAACAGGAAAGATGTCTTCCATACAGGAAAGGTAAAGGGACAACGCCACATGATGTAGTCATTTATAGTAGTGGGTTGCTATGACACTGGCTATTGAAAGAACTACACAGCTGGCTGCATTCAATTAGCAAGTATGGAACACCAATTGGTGCAGAGGCCATCATCTGATCATGAGCATCACCTACAAAAGCCATGCTGCAACCTATTCAAACCAGCTTGATCCCTGTAGTGGAGAGAGACAGAGAGAGAGAGAGAGAGAGAGAGAGAGAAATAACACTAAAAAATAATACTACAAACAAAAAATTAAAAAAACAAACAAGGAAGATATCCAAGTGGTGCACAGAAGAGAGCACAATAATAAAACAGGTATGTGAAACATGTATGCATATAATTGAATGTAGTACTTGGTCTGTAATAATGGGATAGATGATGTTGAATGATTTATATGTGCCATCAAGACTTGTTTCTGTAATGATGTCCTGCTGAACTACTGCTATGGACATAGCATCTGGACCTGTGGGCAGTGGGCCACACCTGTCAACTGTGCAGTTCTGCATAGAATTACAAGATGTAAGCCACCATAGTGTGCGTTCTGTTCCTCCAAACATGTATATTAGATTGGCAAATAGCTGAAGGTGTAAGTAATGAAGTCATGATAGACACATAAGTTTCAGACTCCACCACCTTCAGAACAGTCGTGGTAATGTGAATTGCATCATGCACAAACTTCATAGTTTTGTAATAGGCGTATCTATGACCTGTCCCTATATACCCCCCCCCCCCAATGTTAGGCTGTGTCCACATGTGATGCTCTGTTTTGGAGCAAGGCAGAACAGTGCAGCAATGGAGGAAGGAGATTCAGGATATGGACCCGATGTCTGAATGGACTCCATGTATAAATATATATATATATATATATATATATATATATATATATATATATATATATAGATATATATATATATATATATATATATACATACATGTATGTCTACATATATACAGACACACACATATATATGTATATTATATATATATATATATATATATATATATATATATATATATATATATATATATATATATATATATATATATATATATATATATATATATATATATATATATATATATATATATATATAGATATATATATATATATATATATATATATATATATATATATATATATATATATATATGGATCTAGGACATTTGATTGAATGATCAAACGTCTGAATCCATAACCACCAAATACACTTTAACAAAAGCTCTTTTATAGAAAAAGCGCTTTTGTTAAAGCGTGTTACTAAAAAAAAAAAAAAAATACACCCCCATACTTTAATATTCTCCCTCCAAGACTGCACTACAGTGGGGAAAAGGGAATTTTCCTTTATCTGCACCATAGTACGGCCTCGGCAATAGGCATATTTATGCAAAAGTGCTTCTTCTGTGAAAAGCACTTCCACGTAAGTATGCCCGGCCATTTGGGTTTGGAACTTTTGATCATTTGATCAAAAGTCCTAGACCAATATATATATATATATATATATATATATATATATATATATATATATATATATAGACATGTATGTCTACATATATACAAACACACACACATATAGGGTCTATATTACGTGATCGAATTGTCAAATATTCAAACACATAATAGTCGACTTTCGATAGGCAGGTTACATTGTTAGCAACAGGCCACCAATGATAGTGTTTCAACATGGAACATGAATAGAAGCACATTTCAATATTTGTTGCACAATAGGATATATGTCCCAACAGTAGGTTTGGTGTAAACATACCCATTGATTTGTGCGTTCAGATTATTGTTGCAGATATGGTGGGGGAGGACAGATGTCCATTAACAATTATTATATTCTTGCAGTATGAGTTCCTCAGACCTTTTTCCCTATTTATGTCTTCCAGGTACCATGTCAAGAGAGCATCTCCCTGCTTATACTAAACAGGAAACTGAAATACTAATCAGCTACCTCATGCATCACCACAAAACCCTCTTTGGGTGTATGGCCCATAATCTGCAGGAGAGGACTGCCCTGTGGAATGAGCTCATCCACAGGGTAAACAATGTCAGCCTGCATAACTGCAGTTATGAGCAGGTGCAACATTGTTGCACTGACCTCATCCGCCATGCCCATCAATGTACTGCTGCAGTTAGGAGGGACCAGCTAACCACAGGTGGGGGTCATGCCATCCAGCCCCAACTGACACATGCTGAGGAGCTCCTCACCAGCCTTGGGGGACCTGCCCATGAGCCAAGCCAAGAACCTGATGATAGCATTGTGGAGATGGGTGCTACCCACACAATGGAGGAGCAGCATGCAGGTAAGGTCCCAGGGCACATTAGTAGACCACTGTTGCTTATCCATCTTCATCTGTAAAGTATCTTCATGCATATGTCAGATAACATAGTCTGTTGCTGCAGTGTAATAATGAACAGATGTGCATAATCTGTAGTACTGTGGGTCTGTACTGTTGATGTACTGAAATGCTGCTCCCATCCTGTACTAATGCCACAGGTGTGGCTACTGATATCACATCTCTCACACAACTATGTAGGTCCCTCTGAGGTGAGTATGGAGTTTTTTTCTTCAGGTTTGCCAATACACCAGCCATGTTATGGTCATGGTATTTGCCATGCACACATTTAACACACCTACCCATAATGCATCCTGTACATGTTCACTTATTGTTACTGTTAACTGCACTGCATCACAGTGGTCACCATGTTGGCATATCTGAAGGGTATGTAAGAGTCCTGCAGTGTAACTAACAACCTGTCAGTGCAAGATGTGTGGACAGAGATGAACATAATGGTGGGACAAATGGCCAACGGTAGGGACATGTCTGAAACATTACCCTTATACAGTGACTACAACAGTGTATATACCACTATTACAACAGCAGCTGTTACAGAACTACACAACGGCATATCACAATACCACATTCCACAACTTTTACAGCCTGTAATGTGATCCTAATATGAGCAATGAATGTGTAATATGAAATCAAATGTTAGGACAACAAATATGGGGAATACATACCTTAACAAACCCTGTGAGGATATGTGTGCACACACTCCAAATAACATACTGTGAAAGCAGCTTTTGAGGTATTGACAGCATTCACTCTTCTTGAGTACGCACCTTCCATCAAGTACAGGTCCTGAATGCCACAGCAAGTAATGGTCTGCTGTCCAAGAACTATGTCCATGACATTTGCCCACTCACCTGCAACAGAGGCAGCCGTGGCTTGCACACATCTTACAAACCAGGGAATGGATCCCATATCCAAAGGGTAGCACTCAGGAGTGGGCAACGTAGCCTTACCTCACCATTACATGTACCATGAAAAATAAAAAAAAAAATGCTGGGCCACAGCTGCTTATGCTTATAATAAATATAATAATAATAATAACTCAGCAAATGCGACAGAGTGAGAAATAACATCCAATGTATAGAAAATCCAAGCAATCCAGTCTTCTGAAAACCATGGCAAACAGTGCAGACAAACATGTATGTGACGATGAAGTATGGCACAACATTAATGTAGAAAATAAACAGATGCCCATCCAAGACAGATGACAATACATTTTGCAAACTGGTCATGGAGGCTGCCCAGAAACATGCAGCAACACTGAGGGTCTTGCAGGAATGTCTAGCAAGTACTGCCTGTGCAGTACCTGTATCGACAATTGTGTGAACTCTGCATAAGTGTGGCCTATGGTTTAGTGTAATCAGATGGAAGAGTTGTTCCACAGGAGACATCATCCAGGGCTCTCTACAGGTAGAATATGCATAACATCAAGTCTTGCAAAGTCATGTGTTGCAATGTGTAATACTGTACCGAGACCAAGGCTGAAACCTACAGCAGTATTAATAAAGTTACATGTGCTGCACAAGCAACACCTCAGTCCACCTCAGGCCCACCATTCCCATCTGTACCTTGCTGGTCCCAGTGTGCACCTTTAGGTTTGCTGTTCATTAGCAGGAACTAGGCTGGTAGACATGCTGTTCTGAATTTGGGACACTGCAAAATGACACTCATGTATGCCCATAGTTTTCAAGCATCTGCAAAAAGGCTGAGGATGGGGAGGGGTGTCATCCTGGAACACAACAGTGAACTGAAGCATATATCTAAAGCTCGCTAAGAATGGCTGTATCTGAACAAAGTCAAGGTCATGCATTGTGCCAGACATAACCCTGACTCCACAGCAATAGTGAAGGCACTGTGTGACCTCCAAGGGCTGTTCACATGAGCTGACCTTGCAATCTGGCAAAGATGGGGCCATTTGTAGGGCGGCGTGACCAAATAATGGCAAGTGAAGATGGGCCACGCTAGTAGACCCCTTCCAGGAATAGTGACTGCTGTAGTTCACTTAACAGGTGTTGCAGCAAACCATCATGTTAAGGGTGTGCACACTTACACAACCCACATATTGTATGCATCTCAATCAGCATCTGCACAACTAATACATTTGTTTGATACTGCATTTGATTGCACCGGTCATATGTCACATATCAGGTGTGTGTAATTTTAACATATGCAGTATTGTGGCCCCATGGCAAATCAGGGAAGAGGGTGGCATGTCATTAAGGGTATGTACATTTCTCATAGCCACAGTAAGCTTTGAAGGTTGTCAGTGTAATTGGATTTTATTGCTCATACATGCACTGCTGATGATGAGATCTGCAAATGAGATGTCAGGCATTCACTGTTGACATCTATCCTCATATCATCCCAGGTATGTGTCAGACAAACACATAGTGGCTGTGAGCAAAAGAGCAAACATAACTGCCACACATATGCACATTCCGCAATGGTGTGTACACTCATGAGGTATGATGCACAGTACATGCCAGGGTGTTGAACAGGTGCACAGCAATATTGTGTACATGGGAGCAGTGTGTTCCAGGGGAAGGGGCATCACTTACTAACACAAATCATGCATCACAGAGATGTATAATGTTGGTAACAGGGATTGAGAATAGCTGCAGAGTATGCTGAGTGCCATATGCCATGCATGTTGACAGTTGGGCAATGAGAGGTCTGTGTAATACCTTTGTGCCACCTCACCTGTAAGTGTGTGTGTGTGTGTGTGTGTGTGTGTGTGTGTGTGTGTGTGTGTGTGTGTGTGTGTGTGTGTGTGTAGAGGTAAGCAATGATGTATAGGTCTTAAAGTATGTTTTTTGTTTTCCCCTAACAGGTGGCGAGGTGGGTCAGGGTCCCTTCTGCAGGCAAACTGATGTTAGTGTCCATACTGAGTCTGCCAATGATGATAGGTATGGTGAGGTACAAGTGGGGTTGTCAGAGGTTGAAGCTGTGCCATCGGTTGACATCCTACTGTTATTCACCCCATTCCCGCACACAGTCACATTGCCTATACACACCCCATCACCAGTGGCTATAGATGAGGGACAGCTACCTGGCAGGTGGTGGCATGGGACAGGACAGTGTGCTGACTATTGCAAGTGTGTCTGTACACAGCAGCCATAACCAGATGACCGGCGAGGTACCACATAGGCAGATGTACAGGGGTGCTCGTAGGAGGGCTGTTGGCCATCATGCCCCTGGCAGGAGTGCCACAGGAGGTGTCACCAGATGCATGTTTTGGGCCATCGTGGAGCCACAGGCACGTATGGAATGTTATACCAGACAGAGTCTGAAGCTCCAGAGGGCTACTCATTCTGCTGTTATTGACATCTGTGATCTTGCAGGTGCCCAACGTTATTTTGCAGAGGTCCTGGACAGATGGTTGGGTGAGATGGTGGGAATCCTCGACCATGCAATGTCTGTGTTACAGCATATGGTGGGAGTAGGGTGACAGCCACGTGGACATAGGTCAACAACACCAACAGGTGGAGGTCTACGTGGATGTGCAACAAGTCACAGCTGCTCCCATAGTGGCAGTACCAGCACCAGCACTGCAGGGGGGTGCTGTCCACACCACAACACAGCAGGCCACATACTCTTGGCCCTTTCCAGTCCAAACAGGGACCTGTATCCAGCAGACATTTGTTATCATCAGGGGAGAGTATCATATCTGGCCTTGTACCTGGTAGTGCCTGTGGAACCCCTGGAAGGCATAGTTCTCATGTCTGTGGCCGGAGATGGTGAACTGCACACCCTGTCATGTATGATCTGCAGCTGTCCAACAAACACCTGCAAAGGTCAGCCACATGGCAGAACTGTGTGCATACACACACACACACACACACACACACACACACACACACACACACACACACACACACACACACACACACATTCATCACCAACACAGCTAGGGCTCCTCCATACCCACATGCACTACATCTGTACAGCCCAATTAATAACAAAATCCCCTAACACGCACACATGATATCAACAAAATGGCTCAGCCTAGGTCTCTGGCAAACTCACAACACACCCTGTGAATATGATGATACCTGTGCCACATCCCTTGTCATCTATTCCATTGATGCAGAGACAGGCTAATATGGTTCTAATGCACAGGGTGAATGTACTAAGGTGTAGCAATGTAATGCTGTGTAACATGTTTTCAGCAGGAAAGTTTAATGCTTACATGGCAGGATGTGTAGCTGTCCAGCCATGATGCATTATAGCTGTTATTAACACTGACTGATTGTTGTCTCCATAATGTATTCAGTTTGTGTTCTAGGTGTCTATGTATCAGCAGGATGTTGGTCTGCTGTTGTTTCCTGCAAGGGGTATGGCACTGTGGTGACACATTGACTGTCATATCCTGGGTACAGCTGAGCACAAGTAACAGGTCTGTATAACAGTTACTGCATGTGCCATATGGTTGATAGGTCTGAGGGTTGTATACAGGTGAGTGCATGGTGGCTGCTGTCAGCAGCCCTTCTACAGTGGACAATGGTAAGTGTACTGGATGGCACACACCACATGTTTGTGTATAACACACACACACACACAGGCACTGGTGTTGATGCAATACACAGAGAATACTGTCCACATGGATGTACTTAATTTTGCAGTGAACCCATTTTAGCCTATGTAATTCCACCAAGACAAAAGAGGCAAAACATCACATCAGTAAATAATCAGTCTGCTAGTTTAATGCCATTGATGATGGTACTGGCAGGGTATATGTCCCCTTCCCCAATGTAGTGCAATCATGGAGTTGGTAAACATAGGTGCACTGGTGTGGGTGGCACAGGCCTCCACTTTGGAGGGTGTGTGGTGATGTAGTGCCACACAGTGTGATTGCAACTACTTAACTTGTTAACATAAACTGTACAGTATTACGGCAGACTAAGTGGGTGGATTTACACAAAAATAACCCCAATGAGGGTGGCTGTGTGCACAACATTGACAACCAACTATATATAACAAATCCATTATGGCTGTACAGCTATACAGTGGGGAAGTGGGCATTTACACATCTATTACTAGTTTTGAGGAATGAATTTCCATGAGATGATTCCTTTGAAATGTTAGCATTTGCCAGTCAGTTCTTGGACAGATGACCTCCTGGGACATGTATTTTCTGCAAACTGAAGTAGATCCCTTCACATACACACACACTTACTTGGCAACACTGAGAGTAGAACCCCTACCTAGGTACTTATTGGTACTAATGTGTTTGGCCTTAATTGCACACACCACACAGCTTTTAGGATGAGGTGTGTCCCGAGTTTCTTGTTAAGTGTGGAACATCACCAGGCCTTGTACAGTAAGGTAATGGGAGATGTACTGGGTGTTAATGAACAATACATAGTATGACATACTGTCATATACACATTGACAAACACAGACATAGACACATCTGAGAGACCTGGATTTATCATTGCTAACTACCTTGTCAGTGAGTCCATTCTGTTACAGATTATTTGCACACAGCACATGCATCATTAGGCTGGATAATGTAATCATTTACCTTTATGGTTGATGGTGACAGTGGTCCTCATACAGTGGACCTTGGGACATGTACTGGGGGTACCATGGTGTAAAGACAGTATACCCAGCACCCTCACCCCACATTGAATATTTTACTCACTGAAACCTATGATAATACTCTGATATACCCACAATCACACATTGACCAGGACTGCAATACAACCCCTTTTCTATCTCATCAGTTCTACTACAGGGATATGCATTTATTGCTCATGCAACAGGGATAGTAGGGTGATGGTTTGTCATGGCTCTCCTAATGTCAGCAACATCACTGCCCCTTATACTGTATGGCCAGGTGTATTGTATTTGGAGAATGTGGCCTCAGAATGCTGTATCCTACAAATATTACACACTTGCACACATACTCACACTTGCCAGGGCTCAGAGGGTAACCCATGCCTATCTACCCATTTGTACAACAGTGTTGTGCTGGTATTGCAAGCTCCAGGTAGCCCATAGGGTGAAGAGTGTAACTAGGTACATTTAATGTCCATTACAGCAGCAGCCATTTCTAACTATGGCAATGGGGGTGTAGTGTGTGAGAAGGCCCTCAGGGTATTATCGACTACAAGTTTACAAACACACAAACACTGCTATTCTCAGCAATGCACACTGATACATTTGTCAGTACTGGGGGTCCATAGGTGCAGGTGTCCCCAGGTGTGTACCAGGATATTGTCCATAGAGAGATGAAAAGAGCAGGGGATGTACAGCAGTATCATGCCAGCTGACATTTGTTAGCAGGCCATATATCAACTGATGCCACGTGAATGATCCTCAGGGTGACAGTCAAATGCAACATGCAATCATCTGGTTGTCTCTTGTAGAGGGCCAGTGAGGTGCTCCAACTGACATGTATGCAACATATATTACATACCATGGCCAGTGTCTGGGTTGGAGACCTGTACCCAAGCATGTTCTGTTGACTGTGGTAGTCTAGTTGGGTTATCCATGGCATGTGGTGCATACAGGGTGGGGTTTCCTAGCTGTGGCATTCATAACACAGCTGGGCAGACATGTCAGTGTTAGTCAAGCATAAATTGCCTGCAAGCAGCCAAGATGGATACCTGACATCTGCATATCTGTACAGAAGACAGAGAGAAATCAGCTAGCCAACAGGTTATGCATTAGGATTAATGTTTTGACAGATAGACGTCTGACACTGACAGGTATGATATTACTACATGACAGCAGCCCTCAATGACATATCCTATACATATAGTAGTCTACAGTTAATATCCACCTATCAGATCAATATCCAGTAGCAAATATTTAATAACACACAGCTCACACACCAAGAACATGATAGTCGGTACTCAGACTCCAGCTTTGCATGTAGGGGTGTATGGTTTCAGTACTACAATCTGCAATCTTCTCTTGGGAAAGCACTGTTAACAGTAGTAATGTAATAATACAATACATGCAAGTGTGACTGCATATAGCCTGGGTTAGTCCCCATGTATGAAACACATACAAACGGAAAAGATTGTTGTACTAGCCAGATAAATTCAGGTGCCCCAGACAGTATACTGACACCCTACGCTACTGTAATGACAGCACATAGAAGCAATTGTCCTGTACATAGCTCTCCATTTCTCACGTGTGTCCTGTTGACACATTTGATTTGGTCCAATTGGCTATACAACAGAATTGTGTTGTTGTTGTTACCCCTATTTGTGAAGGTGAGAGTCCAAATTCAGCTAATATTCTGTACATATTTTCAGTTTACAGTGTTAAAAAATAGATAGCTATGGTTCTACCTCTGTCCTGCACATTTCTATATTGCTTTTCATTTGTTCTTTCACCTGCTTGCCCCCCATTTCACCACTTTCCTTTCCACCCCATTTTAACATCTATAATCTGGTCAAAACATAGAATCACACGCAACATACGTAAGTACAAAAAAATGGAGCCCTTCACTTTTTGCCTGTATGTTTGCATGATGTTTGACATTGTGCACAAATTCCAAGAGATGGTGAACATCTCTTTCCTAGTGCTCTTACCTATGTGCAATGCAACTTAAACACATTGCGATACATCAAAATACACTAACACACAGTGAAGTTAGAATAAAGTAACATTTTATTGCATTCCCAATACTTATTTAAAAGTATTACATACACCTGGATTTAAACATATGTTATCTGGACTCAAAAAGGAATGGGTCAATGCACTTACACCTGCTGCCATAAAGTCAGCTAAGCAGCAGGTGTGTTTTTTTACACTCATGATTGCAGCAATGAGCCTTCTGTTTGTGCACTGCTGAACTACACGCAAACAGGGAAGGCAGTAGAAATGTGTAGCCTGCATGTAAAAAACGCTTTGCTAGCCATCATGCAAACCCACAGCTCACTGTTGCACTATGCAAAGTAAATAATAGCATGTATTAGTTTTGTTTACTGACCATTTAGTCTTCATGCCATGAAACTACACGTGTGCGTCTATGTAGCCAGAGGAGCATAAGTGTGTATCCAGCAGTTACCACTCCAATCTCATGGATTGACAATATTTTGACACTTGCACATGCCTACACATCCATTTTATGCAGGCCTTCCAACATTTTCTCTACAACATCCAGTCCTGATGTCATCTATCATAAGTTGTCCTGTAGCCTTGTAAAAGTCAGACTTGTTCTGTGGCATTTGCTTAAAGTACTGAGTTCTCTAGTCTGTGTACTTAGATAGGTAGGGGTTCTGTTCTCACTGCAGTTGCCTGTCATGTGTGCCTGTTTGTGCACTTGCTTGACATTAGAGAGAGCATTTTACAACAGTATGTGGGACACTGTTATTAGTATTTTCTCCTCACTAGACATTGCTAATGTCATCACCTATAAACTGCTGTTTAACACTCTTCAAGTTAAACGTGAGCTGTAGTGCCTGCTTTAAATGCAGTGTTCTATAGTTGGTGTACTTAGGTAGGTTGGGGTTCTGTTTTCACTGCAGTCAACTGTGAGGTTTGTGTGTTTGTACAGTTGCTTGACATTAGAGACAGTATTTTATGCCAGCATGTGGGACACTGCTATTAGCATTTTCTCCTCACTCGATAATGCTATCATCAGCTATAGCAGATTTGCAGATGTGCAGTATCCCCATCAGGGCAGGGTCAGACACTGGCCTGTAGACCAGGCACAAGTGACTTCATTCTATACAATGCAGATTACAGTGGCAGGGCTTTTAGTCTATCCACATACATCATGGCATGGTTTGTAGGGCTTGTATTTTCTTGGTGAGAAATCATGGACCTTTTCTATATGGACACTAGTAATATTCCTGATGTGTGCAAAAGACATTTGTGAGTGGTTAATGCTACATCCATGTCTTATTTATCTGTTAGATGCCCTGAAAGAGGTCACTGAGTGCATGCATGATGAGAACATTACCACCCTGTAGAACTTGACCAGGTCAAGGCATTTGACACAAATCTGCACTGATGTATTCACTCAACACTGTCAGATGTGGCCATAAACACCTATATCACCAAGTTCATAGACCACTGGATGACATACATGGCATCTAAATATGTTGAAATGTGTGAAGTGACATGTATCTCTCATTCAGTGATCAGGTCCATATATCAGAGCTGTGTGCTAGCCCCTGTCCTGTACATTATTTAAATCACAGACGTCAAGAATGTCATACACATACTGTGTAGAAACAGCTATTTGGAGGACTATAGATTGTGGGCAGTCAATAACTCCAACAGTGATCTTAGTATAAATGCAGACAGTATCAACACACACACAAAAGACTGCTGTCACAGCCATGACAATACATGAGATGAAACAAATACATGGGGGGATTTATTACATTATGAAAACAAATGTACAAACCAAGGATAATGTAGACATCACACCCTATAAGCAGACCAATTGGTATGTGACCTGTGTCCTTGGGTAGATGACATGAGGAACATCTACCAACATGTGGCCACACTGGTAAGTAATCCCTTGTATGTAACACAACTACTGAGTATGTGCATGATGTCCACATCAAAGGCCATAATACTTCCATAGTTCACAGATTTCATCACACCAGTAACTGAGTAAAATGCACCCTTCTTCATGTAGCTTCCTGCGCATCTTCCAGTGAAGTATAATGGAAGTATAACACCTTTGTCACAGTGAGTTGTCACACTTCTTATTGGTCATACCTAGGTATTATTTTTGTTGCATAAACATTACTGTCTGATGATGCAGAACACCCATTTAGATGTTACACTAGATGCATGTGTGATACCTGTTCGAGAGATGCACACAGAACATACATAGCTGTTTGACAACATTGATGACATAGGTTACAATTATAATAGTGTGGATTAGGTCATATATGTATGGGGAATCTCTATTATTTCATCAAATGGATATTCAGTGAGTAGCCATTTGCCAAATACCTATTTAGTGAAGCTGCTCTTCATTGAATGGCGAATTTTAACTAGGGCAAACCAGCGGTTGGCCACCATCTGGAATTTGTCTATTTCCCCACTGTAGTGCCATCTTGGAGTTGGTATATTTAGTTTGCAGGGGTGTGGAGGCATAGCCCTCCACCTTGGCAAGTTTTAAATTTTATTTATTTATTTTTTTGTGGTTGCTCGGTTGGCCTACCACTTGTTTGCCCTGCTTAAAATTCGCCGTTCAATGAAGAATAGTTTCGATTAATATGTGTTCAATGAAGTGATATAGACCCTCTCTCTCTCTCTCTCTCTCTATATATATATATATATATATGCCATGCACACCAGCCATCTAGCCTGCAGTGATCACGCTGTCACATACAGGTGTAGCAGTGTCCCTCCTAACACCTTCAGCAGATGTTACAGTGTCAGGACAGTGTGCTTGATTACCCTCATAGATTGCTGACATGTCTTAATAGTTGTACAAGTATGTTCATGCAGAACCATCTATAATCACGCAGAATCTTATATTTTGTGTCAGAAACAAGAGACTACTGGTGGTATTATGATGATATTGTCCATGATTATGCATGCTTCTTTTACTGTTGTCCATGGGCCTGTAACTGTGTACCACTTGTTGGAGACCTCTGCTGATGTATACTCATATTCAGGCAAATCAGCTTGTACTTTTTCACAATATGCACCCAACACCAATTGTATATAACATCCCTGATAGATGTCCTCTCCTTTGTTCATTTCAGGATACTTATCTTACAAAGACATCTTCTCCATTGTTATGTCACCTTGTCTGACAGACACATAATACACATTTTCACTGTGAAGTCTGTACTGTACCATGTTGATGTGTGATTAGTGTTCCTGCTACAACTGTCTTCCACTTACATGCCCTCATCTGCTGTACATTATTATGTTTCACTGTCCTCTTTCTCTGTGTTCATTCCTACAATTAATCTGTGTGTCCCTATGCAATACATACACTTCCTGTGACTGTTTATTTTAAATGGCAGTCCATGTACCCTTACTGATCATTTACACAACCTTTGTATGGAATCCCTGGAATGGGATTTCGCAATACTCTGCACTGTATTAACTGCCCTGTACTGTGTTTGGACCATACACATACTATATAATAGACCCTGGTAATCAGTGTTGCATTCTGTGCAATCCCACTAACCTAGATTTCACTCTACTGTAAGCAGGTTTGCTATTTGTATTGTCATATAGAGTTTCCTGGCCAGCAACACTATTGCTGGCCATGAAACTGCCCATGTTTACATATAAACCCAGTATGCAACATGAATATGTAATTACCGCTGCTGGTCACCTTGCAAACACGAAGCCTACAGAGAGTTTATTGAATCCAACAGCTAGTCTAAAAATGAGAAATGGAGAATGTATTCATAGTGAAATTATGCGTTTTAATTTTTGTGACTATATGTAAGCGATTGGAGAATAATGCACTCAAAAACGTCAAACTAACAGCTGTGAGTTTTGTCAAAGGATAGAGGTACAGTTGGCAACCAACAGCTAGTACAGGAAAAGGAGACAGCTTAACTGGTTTAACTATTCTAATAATTTGTACTTCCAGGCTGAAAGTAACCTGCACCTCTTTTATCTACTTTATGATTTTTTTAGAGACAAAACAGTACAGAGATACACGGAGATCCCAGAATACAAACAAGTGGCCAGGCAAAGTGGACACTGCCAAAGACATTCTACTCCCCATGGGATGAAGTTACTGTACAGGAAGTACCAACAGGCTTGCAGTACTGCCCCTCAGGTATGACAGTACCATAATAATGTGATGTATGTTACAATAACCAGTATATTGACAACATATTTAAATCAAGCATCATGTGAAATGGGTTTTAAGCAGACTGTAAACCCTTACTAAGCGTCATACTTTTTTATAGCAAAATGCATTAATCTGAAATATGTAAAGGTTATGTCTCAAATATATACATGCATGTAACAAAAATGTTTAATGTGCAAAAGGCAGTTTTTTGATAACTGCCACATCTGGTTAAAAGAGATCTCATAACACTTCTGCCTTAAACAAACTGACATCTCATGTCTTTTACCTGCAGTATACATGTTCTTGCCTGATTTTTTTAAGAAAATTGAATGTATTTAAATCTCAGTGAGAAAATGTATAGGTTAAAGATTTAGGCCAGATACAATTTTGCCAGTTTTGTTGGGCTGACTATATTTAGCATATCAGGCAGATTTTTTTTATATCTGTTTTGCTCAAATAATCTTAGTGTAAAAGTGAAACTTCCAAGTATAACACAGAGCAATCAAATCACATGCAATTTATGTAATTACTACATTATTTTTTACATATATGATATTGTGATGTTGGTAAGCACTGAAAAGACTTATTCATGAAAGATATAAGGCTATATATTCTTCCAAGAAATATCAAGTCATTATGGCTTGAATGTACAGAACTGTGCACAGTAGATTACATGCAGACATTTGTGCAACTGTATTGCTTTATGCTCATAGGCAATAATTACTTGCTTTGTGGGCTATTTTTAAGCCTAGACAAAGCCTTTGCTTTATGCCTGGGTGATAAGCACCGTAATCATTATACCAACCCCAATGCAGCCCTATCATTCTGCATAAGGGAAATCCTTAAACCAGCCTTTACTTAATGAAACAAATTCTGACATTACAAATGCTTGATGAAAAGGTAAATAGCTGGTGTTTGAACAAATAAGTACAAAAATAAAAAAATAAAATAAAAATCAGGTTTTTGTTTTTTTCTTTCTTCAATAAATGTAGAGCAAACTGACATTTTTTCTAATCACAATGCTTAATGTTTTGACATTGGTGCAAAAGCTTCCAGCTCTGAAGTTAGATTTAAAGGACCACTATGGGCAAATGAAGAAAAAATATATTTTTTATTTTGTTATGAATTACTGCACCTCCCAAAGCTGCCTGCAGCAAAATAAGTACTCATTCCTAATTCTATTTGTTTTTATCCTTGTCTGGATTCATGCGGGCAGATATCCTGATTCCTTTGGGAAGCTAAATCTGTCCCATAATGCACTATGAGAAAACAGATTGTGAGAATAAGTAGCCATACCATTTATTGTCAGACTACACTTCCATTCACTTAGAGGGGAACATCTGAAAAAAATTGATGTTTGAGAGTCTGCAGATCATGTGTCATTGACTGGACTGCACTGAGTTTTACAAATGTTGTTCCTACTGATGTACTGCACAATTCCTGAAAGAAGCTTGCAAAAGTGTCAACAAATTACTGAGGTAAAAAAAGACATTTTGCAAAGATCAGTTTTGCATGCTTTATTTCCTGGCCAAGTTATTCCTCCCATCTCCCTTCCTTCAATGAGCTAGAGTGTCACATTTCCAGCTTGGCAAGATTCAACTAATTGGTTAACTTTGCATAACAAGAGACATCAAACTTATCACAGCCTGGTGTGACTCTAAAACTGTTCCTCTTCTCTTCACTTCTGAATAGCATTTCCCAGGAATTCTTTCTAAAAAAAAATCATACACATAAATCCAGAGTTTAGGCCAATCTATCCATTTCTTAAAATGTGCACAGTAAAATATTTGATTTTAATTGCATTCTGGCTGCTCATGTAGTTACCTTGCATAGTTATTCTGTTATAGCATAAACTGAACTATAGTGTTTAATGCCATATACATGCTTTACATAACAATGAAATAGTTTCAGTTTATTCTTAACCATTCTCTGACGTGACTCAATACTTTCTATTACTATTGCTTTATGTAGTTTGTCTCAGTTGTATACTTGTAGAATATATCTCATCCTCTCAGCAACAGACTCATGGAGAAAGCTTCCAAATCACATACTTTTGAAAATAGTAATGCTACTGATTTAGTAAGTTCATAAAACAAGACTACATGAATTAGCATTCATTTTCTGAAAAAAAAGAGGTGTCTCTAATTGCAGTGAATGTTATTTGTTCATGAGAATCCAACACCTTTTTCAAAAAGCATTATGGATTGTAATATGTCAAAGCAAAAGTATAAACCAAAATTAGGGACTCTTGTGGGATATGCTGATAAGCAGTCTGACACTCCTTGTCATCTGTTCTCCATTGCAACTACCCCAAATCAGACAGGCATGTACATACTTCATTACACATGTAGTGAAACAGTACCAGCAGCTGTAACAGTGATACCATACTCCAAACAGGGTTTTCAGACAATGTACTGACAGACACAGGGCAATGTATATGCCTTAATCAAGGAATGATGAAAATGCTAGGGACCACACTAAGCAGAATGCACAATGCATAACATTCACACCACACATAAAGGCACGCCTGCACTCCCCACAAACACCCAACTAATTCACTCCCACACAACATACCAGTCAAACTTTGAGGCATTTTGTACCTCTCTGCAAAACTCTGTTGTAATGGTTTTCACAAAAGAAAATGATTGACGGATGTCAGCTCAGTACTCCCATCCCTACCTACTGAAGCCACTCCACTGCACTTACACAAGTGTCCCCCTCAACAGGGCAGCAAGCAGGTGTCAGTGCTGATTTGCTCCACAGTTCTTTTACACTACACACACAAAACAGTGATACTTGGCTTATGTTAGCAAATCTGATCAACTTCACTCCACTTGTCTCCAAACCCAGTCTTATGACACCTACTACACATCACTTTGTCAGAAATTGTCAGTCCAGAGCTGCAAATTTTGCTGTCCGTTATACTTTGACTGACAGACATCACCCATGCACACCAAATGTGTTGGTGAACAATGGGGCTTTGACTCTTTCCTTCTTCCCAAAACCGTGCTATAATGGCTAAGAGATGCAAAACTATTGGCACGTCAACTCAGGACACCCCACAGATGTTGCAGGAAGCCCATTGCACGGACACCACTATCCCCCAAGTAAAGCTTCAAACCAGTGTCAGTCCAGCTTTGCTCCACAGTGTTCTGTTACTGCTTATATGCAATAGTTACAGACACACACACACACACACACACACACACACACACACACACACACACACACACACACACACACACACCATACATGTTAAAAGAGAACACTGCATCACATACTCTAAAGTAAAGGAATGAAACCTTATTAATTCAAAAATGAAAACAGTAAGCATATGAATGACTACAGAAAGCATAGTGTGTGACTGCAGATGAATAACAATGAACCTGGCTTCTGATAGGAAGTGAGTGGCACTTTGGGAATACCACCTGAAAGGGGACGCCAGACATCAGGACTCCTAAGCGTGCTTAAGGTTTGAACAAATGGCAATGGAAGAAGAGGCTTGACAAAAAGTAATGGTCTGACCATTATAACATAGCTAGCTGTGACCCCTACATGTGTCTTAATTGTGCTGTCTGATGACTTGCCATCCATCTTGCTTCAAAGGAAAGAAAAAGTATAATCACAATGAGTCAAGTAAAATGGACAAAATATAATGTCATTGACTTCTGGCATTCCAGAAGCATCCAAATACCTTGTCTACAAAAGCATTGCATCTCTCTCCTTGGAAATTTGTAGAGGGTTAGTCAAGATATCACCCATCATCTCTCTCTCTCTCCCTATATTTGTATGTATATATATATATATATATATATATATATATATATATATATATATATATATATATATATATATATATATATATATATATATATATATATATATATATATAGTAGTCGAACACGTTCGAAAATAGTAATGTCGACAACAAAAAAACAATCTAGGAATGGTTTTAACATGGGTCGAGGTAGGTGTTCAGTATTATTCAGAACTACAAACATCTCCCCTACCTCAACCCATGTTAAAACACAGTCCTAGATAGTTTTTTTTGTTGTCGACATTACTATTTTCGAACTTCCGTGTTCGACTATAGTACAGTCGATGTAGTGCCGTTCGACATTTCAATAGTAAACCATGGGGTCCATACTTATGCAAGAAAGGCAATTTCACCAAAAGTGAAACTGCCGATCATACATCGCGAAAGTGCTTTTCACCGAAAAAGCACTTTCGCGATAGTATGATAAAAATAGGGGAAATCAGTGGGGATTTGGCTGTTGCTGAGATCGGAGTACAGTGGGGAAAAGGGAATATTCCCTTTTCTCCACTGTAGTGCGATCTCGGAGTGAGAATATAAAAGTGGGGGATAGGGGGGTGCAGCCCCTCATATGGGGGATGCAGGGGGGCTTGCCCCCCTGTGTAAATGTTAGTTATGTGTTTTTTGTTTTTTAGTTATTTTTGTTTATGTTAGGGACTTTAGCGAAAGCGCTTTTTTGGTTAAAAGCTCTTTCACTACAGTGTTCGGTAGATGTGGATTCGGAGTATTGAACTTTCGCTCAATAGTAAGAGATCCATATATATATATATATATATATATATATATATATATATATATATATATATATATATAAAGACCATGCTATCTGTAAAATTCTAAATTTACACAAACACACACACACACACACATAAATGCCAGCATTTAAACACAAACACACAAATAGTAAAATGCACAAGAGTTTTGAATACACACAGACATGCACACACACACACACACACACACACACACACACACACACACATTTATATGTGGTACTTGTTCATTAAAACACTGTGGACTGAACAAAACTGACAATTTCATTTGACTGAAATTACATTGAATTGAATTATGAATGCCTGAAAATTATAAGGTCTACAAAGTGTCAGTGTTGTTGCATTTTGTTTGAATGGAAGCAGTGACTTGACTTTTGTTTCTTTTCTCCACTGTTGTGTGACTACACTATTAATATAGTTAAGTAAGGGAGTCTGTGGGGCAAATACCTCCCAAGTTGTCACCTTCAATCTTCTGACAAAAATCTGTTGACATCTATAAGTCTTAACAAAAACTGCATTTAAATTCTGTAGTCACACTGTTTATCAAAAGTCTGGAATATGATCCCTGCACCAAGGCAATACATACATTTATTTAAGTTGCAACTAAACTAATGCCTCTCTAACTCCTGGCTTTGCACTTGCTGCTATCCTGATGTAATTGTTATCTCCTTCTCCTGTAATACCTATATATATCCTATTTCTCAGGGTTTTTTTGGTTTCATTTCTCTTACTTGTAATTTTGCTTTTACTCATTATTTCTCCTGACTCCCATATCTACCCCAATTATAACAAATACTTTTTCTCACTCTTCCCTCTCTTTCTCTTCTCCTCCTTATTCGCCATTTGAATTTTTCAACTCTGATATTTGCTTTATGAGTGAGTGTTGAAGTGTTGCACTTATAGCAAGTCAGCACATTTCAGTGCTACATGACATTGTATTTATCTTGTTTTATTGATGGTATATGTGTATTATTATACATGTCATATGTGCATTACTATATCTATTAATCTATGTATTTACAGTATCTTGTAATATGATCATATCTCTCAACCTCTTACAGCAAGAAAAGTAGATAATGTTGTGATGATGTGAGGTATTGCCATCTATGCCAGAGATAGTAGAGTGGTGTATGTGTGACGTGTGCTGGCATGGTTGGCTAGAGTTTTGTGGGTGGTTTTATGTCATTCAGCTATCATACTGACTTGTACAGATGCTTGTGTTAGAAATGTATTGACAGTGTTATTATAACTGATTAAATGTTTATGTTTAAACAAAGAATTCTGGAAGGGAAGAGTAGGTGTTTTTGAAATTGTTCTATAATTTTCAAATACTGCAACAGATTTTAGCTCTGCATGTGTATTGTACCAGAGTCTTGTGATCAAATGTGATTTCATTTTATAACCAGTACTGACAGGATGGAACTCACACAACAGCTTGTTTTGTTTTCTTTGGAACCTGATATAAAAATCTATGACAGTTATCACAGTCAGTTGAGTTCAGTTCAGTCGGATAGAAGCTCATTAACTTGCCTTGTGGAAGTAAGCATCTCAGCATCTAATCTTCCCTTGCTGTATTAATTAAATTAACTAGGGGACTGTTATTCTTTAGAAAGTCAAAAAATACAGTGAGATCAGTGAAGTAGTGTTTTTATGTATCTGTTTGGAACTATCCCTCTGTGTTCTTTTTATTTCTCCTGTGATTGAAACTCTGATTTGTATTGTACTTAGATATTTTAATCTTCAATGATTTGTCAAAGACTGGCCAGAAGAACAAAATTTTATGAGGATCAGACCAAAAATATTAGGCAAAAAATCTGGACCCCCAGGATTCACTAATCTTTGTGTAAGACTAGATTAGTCTTACACAGAAGCGCCAGTCTAAGAGTATGATGGCAGCACACCATGCATATTAATGAGGGCGTGCTGCCTCAACTCTAAAGCTTACACGGAGCATGGACGAGTGTAGGGGGCGTGTCAGACTGCCGAGCAGTCCAAACATCCATGCCCCTGCAGTGAAAAAACTTGAGAAATGTTGACTTACATGAGTGAGTCCACTCACATGTGTACATTGTAACACTAAACTCCTCCATATGTTAAACCACGTACAAATTTAAAAATTAAAATAATTTTTTTTTTGTTTTATTTCTGATATAGCTGCCCATATTTGCGTGTGTTTGCGTGGGTTTGCCCATTGCTTAGCTACAGTTAGCAGCTTAGACACCGAAGAGGATAATAAGAAAAATATATACAAATTCAGCAAAATTGTGGTAGCATAGTGGTTAGAGCTTTCGCAGAAAGAGGAGGCATTCCTGGTTCAAGTCCCATTACTGCACGTTCCATTTTCTGTTGGAAATCTGTATACAAAAATATTTCCTGACATTTGTTATGTACAAGTTTTGTAAAAAAGCATTGAAATGTTAAATGTAGTAGTGAACGAATTATATACATATGAAGGTGAAATGGTTATGCATTCTGAGGCTTGAGTACCTTATTTTAAGCAATATATACCTTATTTTAAACAATATAAAGTACTGCTAAGCACATTTTACCAGTATTGAGCATATTTAAATTAAATTGCTCGTAGCTGCGCACCGCATTAACTAGCTCAATGTCTTTGCATGTAGCTGCGCACCATGCTAACCAGTGCAACGCCGAGCAATGTTGAGCAACATCAAGCAACGTCGAGTAACGTCGAGCAATGTTGGGCAAAGTCGGGCAAAGTTGAGCAAAGTCGGCTAAACATGGCCACACCTCCTTTACTGTACCTTAACCAGTCAGGTCTGCCCAGCAGGAAAATAAAAAGCAGTGACAGGGCTTGAACTCAGGATACTGTGCATTATAATCACAGCACTGAACCACTAAGCCATGACAGTATTTCATAACCATGCACTTTCAACAGACACATATCTATCAAAGGAATTTTAAACATTGCCAACATCAGCTAAGCAGGTGTGCCTACAGCTGAGTTTTTTCAAAACTGGCCAATCACAAATAAGTGCGGGAAATGAGGCATATTTAAGCTTCACAGGTGGGAATATTTGCTATAACTGGTTGTAGCTCCCTTCTGCAGTCAGCATGGCCGGTTTTGGAGAAGGCACTCGATTTAGAGTGCAATGCTGGGACATTGAGGAGTCCAAAGTTATGGTTTGGCTCCTTGTCCACAAGCATGAGGAAAGACTCCTGTGGGGCCAGTACCAGGGTACCCAATATAAAATGGAGGCCTGGAACAGTCTTGCTCGTGATCTCACCAGGGCCACTGGTGTTCCTTGGACTGATGAGCAGGTCAGGCACCATTATTCTGACCTGAAGAGATGTAAGGAGGATCAACTGGACCAGTGGATCCAGGAATCCTATGCGATGCCTAATGCCCCAGTACTGAGAAAGTAGCCATTGTATTAAGTAGTTAAGAATTGCTATGCTTGTCTATACTATGGATAGGTATGTCGCAATATCACTGCATTTACTTCACAGCTGCAGGGCTATGAATCAGCAAGCCCATGAAGAAAGGCTGCAAAGGCTGCGTCATCAGGCAGGTTAGTAATTATTTTGCATGTACTGTTATATAAAATAAATGAGACAGCCTTCAAAAAGTGTTTTAACCCAATAAATAAAGGTGTAATAATCCTTTAATAAATGTATAATTCCTGGAGTGCGACTGTGTCATTTTCTTTGATATGTTGTTCTACTGTTACATTCTACAAATAGTAGTGTTGTATTAAGCAGTGTTAACCCACACTTGGGTAGGCCCATATAACATGGATGAAGGGAGTGCTAGTAGCTTTTATGCATGTTTACAGCCCTCAACTGTTGGTTCATGCCCAGCATGTACAGGTTAATCTGGCACATGAGTAGCTTGGTATTGTGTTCCCCAGAAATGTCAGTGTGCTGCCAGAAATGTAGGGAGCTGTTAACATATAACTGATACTTTCACCTGAACATATCTAGATAATTATATAAAAGTAGATCTGTCAGTGTAACATCTTAGCAGTAGTGTGTGTGAGCAACTCTCAAAATATGTAGCAGTAACATCTGCATCTTGGACAGTTTGTAAGATACAGCTCATGTATATAATGATCTAGCAAAATCCAATTGCACAATATAAGGACATTGGGTAGTGTAATAATACATCTAAGGGACATATAACTGCAGTTAATAGGAATGTAGTAAAACCTAGAAGGATATATAAGTTGTTAATTGAGCTATCTTTTTCCACCCTACTGTATGTGCATAAAAAATGCAATTCCACACCTCAATCATATGTCGAATCTCAAAACAATTGTTGGGACATATGTCCTATTGGTTTATAAATATTTGCATTTATTTCTATGCATGTGCCCTGTTAAAATACCACAATACTGGTGGCCTGTTGTCATCAATTCAACCTGCATGCTGTTGTAATGTCCACTATTGTTCTATATATGCATGTGTTATGCTTGCTTTTCAACTGTTGAAAATCTGGTGTGTTGGGTTAATGGGAATACTTCTGCATGTTGTTATAACTAATTGGGAATGCTGTTGACTGTTACTAAGTCATATCTTTATTAAACTCTCCAAAACATAGTTCGTATGGGAAGGCTGGTCCCAGCAAACCCATCTGAACCACCTCAGCTGGTCATGGCAGCTGGCACCAGCAGGTCCGGTGCCCATCCTGGGACCTCCTCCTCCATTGGCCCTGTGCCACCTTTGGGTAGAAGTGCTGCAGGGGATGGGGCATGGCAGAGGAGGACAACCTATCACCCTTCGAATGGTCCAGGCTGTGGTGCATAGAGAGATTGAATGTTCTGTTGCAGAACCTCTACGCCAGCTTGAGGCATGAGGGGCGCAACTCCTGGGTCAGCCTGCCCCTCCTACACAGCCCCCAGCACAGCCACCCTCTGAGCTGTGAAGGTGCAGTAGTGACTGCCCATGGGTGGGAACCTCAGTCCCACTGTTTCCATCTGGGGGCTCATGGGCTTGCGATTTTCCAAACATCCCTCCCCGTCAAAGATGTTCACCCACCACATGTGTCATATACTGCCCCTGTATGCATCTTGTTTGTCTTGTCTGTTTACCTCCCCAACCTACCTCCCCAAATATACCTACTTCCCCTACACCACATTCCACTCTCACCTGAAAAAAAAGGGCAATTTGGTCCCAAAAAAAAAAAATACTCCCCATACATAGCTTCCCATTTTGCATACATGTCCACTGGACACATAAAATGTTATTTAATTGGCATTACAACATACTTTGTTGTCCTCACCCCTCTCTCGGGGGTTGAAGGTTTCATATCTACCTCCAAATTTATTCCATATGCACAGCTGTTGCTGTTAAAGAAATGGGCAGCTATGGACCTTCCCTACACCCATCCTGCACATCCCAAGCTATTTTCCATACTGTCTTTCCCACTTTGTGCCCCTTTTCGACCACTTTCCTATCTCCCCATTTTTCTTTTCTTTCAAAGAAATAAGTGCAGGGGTTAGCGGGAGTAAGCACTGTTAAGCAGTATTTAGCAGGTTTGCATGAGTTTGCTCTTGTTTGCGCTTAGCTAAGCATTGCTAAGCATCTCGCAAACCCACACAAACCCACTTAAAACTGCTTAAAAGTGCCTTAGTCACTCTGTATGTGAGGGCCCTTGTTCTGCTCAGGAGCAAAATAAAACACCTCTGTCAGTCTCGAACCCCAGACTTTGTACACACTATACAACATGAAGTACCACAGTAGAGGTGCATCAAGTTGGTGCTTAAATAAATATATCATGCATCAGAATGAGTGAATGTAAAGGAAAAATAGGAATACCATACCACACAACTTGTTCTGTGGATGTTTACCAACAGTTGTTGCGGGATTACATTACATGACTGTGAAAAGAGAAGCAGCCATTCTAGCAGGTAATAATGTTACACCATCACTTTACAACCCCACACAGTATCACAGCAGGACAAACACTGGCATATCTGTTTAGGGCAGAGGCCATACCTCCCAACTGTTAATAATTTTCAGGGATGTCCCTGATTTTGAAACAAATTTTAGCTATGTCCCTCTGAATCCCTCCGAAAACTACTGACTTTGGCCAGAAAGGTGATGAATTACACTTAATGAATAATGACAATAATTAAGAGTTAGACACTTCTTTTACTTCAAAAAAGGTATATTAATTCATATGCTGTGATTCTCTCAATGTCTCAACTTAATAGCACTAATATTTTAAAGGTGTCCCTGACTGTCCCTGACTTTTTCTTTACTTTTCCCTGAGTCTGTTCAAATATGTACCTGAGTGGTTGAGAGGTCTGGCAGAGGCAGAAACACAGAGGCATATCAGCCTTTCTGCTGTTACACACTGTGCAAATAGCTTTGGAAGGAGTTTTGGAATCATACCCTTATGTAGGAATACAACACTGAAATACAAATGGATGTAGCCATGTACTGGTAGCAACCAACTGTAAGAATGCCATTGCTCTATTGCTGAAAAGACCTGTGTGGTGCACAGACAATATGTGTGCATGTGTGCATGTGTGCATGTGCGCATGTGGTCTGAAGTCATGTTCAGGTCTTAAAGTGTGTTTCCTGTTTTCCTCTCACAGGTGCCAAGGTGGGGCTGGTTCAGTACAGCAGGGAACCTGATGTCACTGAGACAGACATTGATGATGAGGATAGGTGTGTTGAGGCACAGGCAGGTTTGTCAGGGTCTGTTGTTGGGCCACCAATTGAAAGTACACAAGTCTCCACCCCATCCATGCACACAGTCATACTGCCTGTACATCCATCATCACCATTGCCCTTAGCTGAGGGACAGTGCACTGTTGGCACTGGCCAGGACAGTGTGGTATCTATGGCTCATGTATCAGGACACAGCAGCCATAGCCAGATGTCTGGAATGGTACCACATAGGCAGATGCCCAGGGGGTTCTCATCAGAGCACTGCTGGTCATCATGCCCCTGGCAGACATGCCACACCTCTTTCTACAACATGCATGTTCCAGGCTGTCATGGAGGCACAGACATAAATGGAGCAGTACACCAGACAGGGACTAAGGGCACAAAGGGCTCATAACACCTCTGTAAATGACAGTATCCATGACCTAGCAAGTGCCATATGTAACTACATTGAGGTCATTGATAGACGTTTGGGTGAGACATTGGATGCCCTCCACAACGTCATGTCCATGTGTCAGGACAGTGTGGGATGGTTGAGACATTGATGTGGCTGTATGCCAGCAACATCAGCAGCTGGAGGTCGCCATGGATGTCCAGCAAGTCACAGCTGCTCCTGTAGTGTCAGTACCAGCCCCAACAATGTTGGGGGGGCTGTCCATAGACCATCCTAGAAGACCACGTGCACTTAGCTCTTGCCAGTCTCAGCAGGGACCTGGAACCAGTGGACATATGTCAACCTCTTTGGATAGTACCCAGTCTGGATTAGTACCTGATACTGTCTGTAGCACCCCTGCCAGGCACAGGTTCCATATCCATGGCCAGAGATGGTGATCTGTAAAGCCTGCCAGGTACAGTCTGTAGCTGTCTCACAAATCCCCATATATGGCAGCCACATGATGGAACTGTGTGCATGCAGACACACACACATAAACCAGAAACCTAGGGCAAACACATACCTGCACACATTACAACAACATTGGCCCATAACAGTACTCATGACCCTCACACACACACTCACACACACATGTCAATTGTATGGCTCAGTGTAGGCCTCTGGCAAACCAGCAACACACCCTGTGCATATGATGAAACCTGTGCCACCTCCTGTCATCTGTAACATTGATGCAGGAACATGCATACATGGTGCTGATGCACAGGGTGACTTTAATAAAGTATAGCAATAGTTGGATGTGTAGCATGTTGTCAGCAGTAAAGTGTAATGATATCCTTGAAGGTGTAGCTGAGCAGGCATGATGCATTAAAACTGTAATTAGCAATGTTGTATTGTTTTCACCAGTGTTTATTCCAATTGTGTTTTGTTTGCCCATGTGCCACTTGGCTGATGTGTATAGTTGTGTCAGTATGCGTTATACAGTGGACAGTAAGTATGGGGTGTGTGCAGCACAGGTTTGCAGGTGTACATTTGTGAACATGGTGAAGGTGCACTGTCTGCATGTACATGCATATTGGACACATGGGCAGGGTGAAATAACCTGTATTAGCCAGTGTTAACACTCCATAGTTTCTATCGGTGGCCAGTATGCATTGTACTACACACATTTTGGAACTTGAGTACGCATGTGTGTGTATGACATGGGTTGACACTGTGCTGTGGGTGATGCTGTTGTTGCTATCTGTCATTGGTTAGCATTACTAAGGTTAACACTGTCCCAGCTGCATAATCCTTTAGTAATGCACACTGTTCACCTACAGGGTTGCATGGACCGTGTTCTCACAAACACAAGAAATTCTCACTTATACAGTAAAAGTGCATTAGTCTCATGGACCCCTGCCATAAACTAAATATATAATAGAAGGTGTGAAGCTGTACCAAAAAAGAGTTACATACCAAGAAGGGATAACCTCTCTGGTCAGTATCATTGGGAAAATACAATCCCTCAATAAACATACAAGGCGGGGGTGTGGCTAGGATGTAGACTGGTTGGCAGCATCTTTTCTCAGCTCTGCACTCAAAAGATATTTCTGACAGGAATTTTTAAAAACTAGATATTGTAGACAAACCTATTTTGTTGAATTACTTCTACTAATATCACTAGAAGTCTACAGTGCAAAAAATGTGGCTTTAAACATTATTTTTCCTGTCAAAAACAAGAAGGAAGGTATCTGAATCTACTGAAAATGAGCTTTTCTAAGCATACCACACAGGACCAGACGATGAAAAGGAGATACAGTCTTTATTAAATGCTATACAAGACTTGTCAGTGAAATTTGACAAAATGAATACCAAACTGGACACTTTTGAGGAGAGATCTACAAAACAAATACAGCAACTACAAGAAATAATGATGCAACAGAAGTCTCAAATAGCTGACATAGAGAGATCCTTAAATGATACTGAGGGCAGACTCTCAGAACAAGATCTTCAGCTACATTTTTTATCACAACAAAATGCTTCATTACAAAATAAAATAGAGGATCTAGAGAACAGGTCCAGGCGAAATAACCTTCAAGATCTATGGGCTACCAGAGAAAACAGAAGGAGATAACATGGTGACTTTCCTTACTACCTGGTTACCAGAAGTTTTAAAATTGCCTGAAGCTCTTTCTTATGGAATTAAAAGAGCCCACAGATCCTTAAGAGCTACTTCATCAACCATCAAATCAAAAAATCACCCGATATCAATAATAGTAAAGTTTTTTTCATCACAGGACAAGGAACTTATTTTAAAAAACAGCATGGTCAACTTCTCCAGTTAAATACAAAGACAACATAATCAGATTTGATAATGATTATTCTGCTGGAGTTATAACTGCAAGAAAAGAATGTCTCCCTCTGATAAAGGAATTGAAAAAAAGACAACTTAAAGTCCACTTGCTGTTCCCTGCAAGAATAAAAATATTTTTTACTGAAGGTCCTAAAACTTTTGACACTCTGCAAGCAACCATTTCTTATCTTTCAGCTAATAAAACCTTGGATAATGTGGAAGAAATGGATTTCTCCCAATTTGGGGTTAAGCGTCACTTAGAAAAAAATGAATGGAGCACTGCTGACAAGAAGAAGAAATGATAAAAGACATATGAAAAACACAAACATTATTGTCTTCTATTTGCTCTGTAAGGCAAAAAAGTTCTTTGAAAGCATTCATGCTTTACACGTGTCAGTCTTTGAAACAATATAAATACAAGATAAGCAGGACATTTTATAACTAAAGGAAACAACCTTAAAGAAAGCAAGGTAACATATCTTTCTCTATTACAGTGTAAATACTTACAGTCATGATTTTTCTAACTCTAAATTATGTTTAGATAGTTCATTTATAAATTACCTGCCTTTTACTGCTAGTATAGAATATGATGTATTTACACTGACATATTAATGTGGTGTGTTTAAATGAGCATGATTCCTTTTTATATTATTTACACTAAGCTGCATGAAATATCTAAACTGATGTATTTAATACACATAATAATATATAAAAACTGATAGTAATAACTGTCAAAAAGTGCCTTGAAAAGTAATTATCTATTCTTTGATGCTAGAAGTGCCTTTTTGACTAACAAACAACTGTTTGGCTTGTATATCTGCCCTTAATGTTAAGAAAACTAATAGAAGTTTAATGAGCTAGTGTTCAGTTTAAAAAAAGCCCTAAAAACTTCACTTACTATGTTTTTGTCTTCCCGCCATGGTCACGAGCTGGGAACTCTTATTTTACCACCCCTGAATGAAGGTTCTTCAGTTAGAATCCATTACAGTGTGTTAAACCTTCTAACAGCACAAAATGAAAGTAAACAGTCATGAGTGATGTCAGCACTAAAACAAGACAGTAAGGGTGTGGTGTCAGCTCCTAAGCTACTTAAAGTAACCAGCGCACTATTTATGAGATGGCAAAGTGCTTTTACAGTTTACCAAATATTAAAAGTACACTGAAGTACCTAATGAATTTAGAAGGTATCAACACATACATGACGTTTTATTATATTGTAATATTTGTTATTCATTTTGAATTGTACACATAAACAGCACACAAAGCTTAAAAAGAAGTATATCACTTGGAAGAAACTGTATGAATAGTTAACATATACAGACTTTACTATAATCTTTTCTGATAAGATCACCCACGTAAATTACTATAATTTAACTTAATTTTATAAAAATTAATATATTTAAGTCCTTGACTGGAACTATATAACATATTTGTAAACACACTGCAGCTAGTGTACTCAACCTTAAGGATAGTAAGTCAATTAAGGTTCATGAATGTAGCTATGTGTTATTAGGCATTTTAAGGGTAAAAAGGAGTTGCTGTTTAATTATCAAGATACTCAGTAAATATTAAATTGTTCAAGTAGCACAATCATTAAGCAGTAATGAGCAAGAAATAATCTCAGTCTTGCTTATGATATTGTTTTATATATATATATATATATATATATATATATATATATAGGAAAAAACTGCTGAATTATAAGTATGCTTTTATTAAAGGCAAGTTATATTAATATTGAACATCCTCACTGAAAATGAATGGTTGTGTAGAGACACAGTAATTCCCATTATATAACCAAGGCTAAAGAGATTGTCTTGTATGTCTAAATTGATCAGCCTTGAACCTTAGATTGCAAATAGACATGCAACATACTTTTACTTATAATACTGAATATATATTATATAACATCACAAACGCTAAAGCCATTGTCAGCTACATCTCATATCAATTAGCATTAAAATATGATTTGAATAGCATAGGCATTTACTAACATATTGTTGTTGGTACCTGATATGCATATAAGTAACAGGTCTAATTTCTGTCTATGAAAGTAAATACCAGGCTGTGTGCATTTGTTAATTATGAAACAAGAGCGTGCTATCTATTATTTTTAATATCCTATAGGTATGTACTTGTTAGAGACACACACATGCTGCAAAGCTGCTAGTTATTGCATATTCATTAGTATATTTCTGACTGCAGTGTTCTAAATATATGGTGTGGACCACTTGAGTTGAGAATATGTCTCTATATTGGGCATGTTCTCTGTATGAACGTTGTATATTATCTATAATATGATATGGAGTACCCTCACTAAATTCAAAGAAGCCACAATAGAAACAAATATTTATTAAAAATGGAGAATAGAAGGATGAAGAGAAAAATGAAGGAAAATGGTTGATGGTCATATAAGGTTATCTTTTCCTGTGTATGTAGAAGAGATGACAGTAATAAGTACCAAACAATTGTGTTATAGCATATTTAAAGCCTATTTTGCTTCTCATATTTTCCAACCTTACAGTTATAACGCTGCAGATAAATCCTGTAATATCATAAGGAGTATGAGTTGCTATCTGACATATGACATATGTGGTACACTAGCGATGAAATATGCCAGTGGCACTAATAAATATATAGGAATTGCTAAGAAATATAGTCTTAAACTATATAATACCAATGCCAAAAACAAATTAGTAGCATTCATACCACTAAAATATGACATTTTGAATTAAAAGAAAACTATAAGATTACTGATAAATGACAATACAAATATAACGTTATATTCATTGTTACGGATACTTTCTGATTTAATCAACTTGTGGCATGGTTAACTGATGCATATAATGCTTAACATTTTTTTTTTATGTATGTATGCATATATGTGTGTATGTATGAATGTGTGTATATATATATATATATATATATATATATATATATATATATATATATGTATATATATATATATATATATATATGTGTGTATGTGTATGTATGTATATGTATATATATGTATATATATGTATATGTATATATATATATATATATATATATATATATATATATATATATAGATAGATAGATATAGGTAGACCATTACAATAAATTTGATACCTATGAATGCCACTCACACTACAAGGGAGATAGACAGCAAGCATATTATTTTTAAGATGCATAACCGTTATTGCTACAAAAAAGATATATTAAAATAAAAGATTTTCCTTTACAATTTAAACAAAACCAAATAGTTAAGTATTAAATCTATGTATAGTTGTGTTGCCTTAGTGTTTTATAAAATATTAAAAATAGATAAAGACTGTATTTAAGTAATTTGTTAAGACAGATACATGTATACTTAAAAGATATATAAGATACTTTTCATTATAAAACTACCATATGGCGGGGCCGGGGGAGGATGCTGAAATGCAGAATTAGAGAGATTGCTTGAATGATTAGACCATTCAAGGATGAGATGTTTTTTCTCATGGAGAGGTTTGGTGGTTGTTTATCTTATATTGTTCTCAGTTATGATCTTGTAATTTACTTTAATTGGGTGTCTATAATCTATTGTAATACTGTTGGAAGAAGAAAGAACAAGTCATTCTCTTCATGTACACACATTTACACATTGTTACGAGTATATGAATATGGATAAAAGCAAAGCTAATATAAATCCAATTGCAAAATGTATATCTCTTAATGTAAATGGTATAAATAATAGCTGCAAAAGGGGAAGTCTTTATAGATATTTAAAGCTATGTGAAGCGAACTAGTATTTTTACAGGAAACACACCTTACACAGGAAGACATAAATAAAATAAACAATAAAAATTATACAATTCTAGTAAGTTCCGCCTATAATCAGAAGCGAAGGGGAGTAGCAATTTTGTGGAAAACACTACTTTAATGCCTAAAATCATAAACACGTTCCATGACAACTCAGGAATGTTTTGTCTAGTGACAATATCTATCAATGAAATGATATATACATTAGTGAATATTTATTGGATACCAGGACTAGGTGTTAGAGTGGCCAAACAACACTTAGAAGACATTGTACAATATACCAAAGGCAATTTAATCATAGCTGGAGATTTCAATTGCATTATAAAAGAAACTGACACAAATACTAAAACTACACGTAAGAGATCACCTTTAACAAAGTTGTTATCTGAGTTTGTTGAAACTTTTAATATAGTTGACATAAATGAGTATGCTATCCCAGATTCACTATTCTTTACACATTTTTCCCATAGACATAATACAGAGAGTGTACATAGCAAAGGATTTAACCTCTAAATTAAATAAAGTCAAGACAATTTCATGTCCATTTTCGGACCATAACACCATAACGTTTGAGATAGACTTATGTTTCAAGAGAAGGATATCAGTAACAAGAATACCATCTTACATAACAAATCTCAAAGATTTTAAGGAATTTTATATTAAAGAGACACAAACATTCCTAGATATCAATCTTACAAAAGATGTATCTGAAATATATATATGGGATGCATTGAAAGCATACCTATATGGAAGAGCGGTGGGATGGTATAAAATAAACAAAAACAGTGGAATAAGGAATTAATGGAATTACAGTCAAAAGTAGATAATTTAAAGCTTGATATTCAAAATGGAAACACCAACTTAATAAAAGAACTAGAAGATACTAATAAAAATACTCAGAGACGCTACACCACAAAACAATGATCAACTTAGAAAGAATTAAACTATGTTACTATTCAATGAACCCTAAAAACCAATGAAGAATAGCAAATAGGACTAAAAGATTATTAAAACAAATCAAATCAAGGAAATACATAATATAGAAACCAAAAAGAAAGTATCTGATTTAGAAGGAATACTAGAAGCTTTTAGGCTATTTTTTCATAAACTTAATAATCAAAATGAGAAAACAGAAACACATTCAGCATTGAAAACTTTTCTCAAAAACAATGTTAAAGTTAGGTTATTAGAGGAGCAGGTACAACTAATAGATAAACAAATAACAATGACAGAACTTAAAGCTGAAGTAAATAAGCTAAAATTAAACAAAGCTCCACGTATAGATAATATCACCCCAGAAATGTTTAAATTACTATCAAATGAGGCTTTGCTGTTGTTATTGAATGTCTTTACATCAGTTAAAATGGTAAAGACATTTCTCCTTCTTGGAAGTACACATTAATATCACCAATTCTGAAACAAAATAAAGATCCCAGTGAATGTTCATCATACAGACCCATTTCACTTCTTAATATAGATTATAAAATTTTATGGCAATACATGCTGCTCGAATGAAACAATTACTACCACTTTTGATAGAGGAGGATCAAACAGGTTTTATAAAAGATAGGAACACTTATGACAACATTAAAAGAATTCTTTCCTTAATTGATTATATAAATGTCACAAAAACAAAATGAATGTTATTAGCTTAGACATAAATAGCGCATTTGATTCAGTGAACTGGGATTATCTGTGGTTAGTTTTAGAAGAATATGGCTTCTCAAACAACTTCACTTTGTTAATAAAATCATTATATGAAAATCATTGGCTTATATAAAACTGGGATCTTGTCTGTCTAAATCTATTAAAATAACTAAGGGCACAAAACAAGGCTGCCCTCTTTCTCCGTTATTGTTTGCGCTAGTCATTGAACCCTTAGCAAATAATATATGTATGGATAAAAATATTGAAGGAATACAACTAGACAACAGCCTAGAACTTAAAATTCAACTTTTTGCTGATGATATTTTAATTACCTTAAAAAATAATAATAGCAGTTTAAAAGCATTATGGGACTCAATTCAAAACTTTCAAAACGTTTCAAGTCTTAAATGTAATGAGAACAAAACAAATGTATTGCTTATAAATACTAATAAAAAAGATCTAAATAAAAAATACCATAAATATATCTCTACCAATAATAATATTATTAAATACTTGGGAATTATAATAACTAACAACCTAGATACTACAATTGAAACCAATTATAAAGAGACCTTAAATAATATTAAAAATCTAATACAAAGATGGAATAAATTCTTCTTTTCAATGGAAGAAAGGCTTTATATAATTAAAATGATCATATTTCCAAAAATTCTTTATGTCATACAAGCTTGTTCTTTGCCACCAGCTAAATCGCACCTAAAACAATTAAATGATTTAATGGTAAGATTCCTATGGTATCCAAAAACAAGGATAGCTATGAAGTATCATCTAGATGATTGGGATATAGGTGGCATAGGTTTACCAGACATAGAAATATATTTGCATTCATCCATTATTAAAACAATATCATTATGGCTAAATACAAAATATACATCAAAATGGAAGCTAGTTCATGAGAGAATCTGGTTAAAATCAGGATTTGTAGTAGCAAATAAGTATACAGATTTCATACCAAACAATTTTCTATGGCTGATGAAGGAATATATGATGATACATAAGAATAAAAATATAAGTTCCAAATACATTACTTATACATTAAAAATTTTCCAAAATTTTATTAATAGCAATCCTGATATTAAAGCATGGTCATTTCTTTTATATCCAGTAGCGTACGCACAAGGTAATATAATAACATTTAATATGGAAGTAGTCAACATGCTTAAAGAAAAGGGATTAATATAGTGGCATCAATTGCTAAACTCTGGAAAACCTCTGACAATAGACCAGATTAAACAGAAATTAAATATGGAAGATAGTTTGTGGTTACATGTACAAGAATTAAGACAGTATATATTAAGCAAACAAGAAACAATGCAACCATCAATAAGACAAAATGTTCCTAACCTTATAGAACATATAATATTACTAACGAATCAACCCATTACTGGAAAGGGATACTTATCATCTATTTATAAAACAAACAAAAAAAAATGCATAATAATGACAAAATATGGAATTATTATAGATCAGTTAATGGACATGTGCCAAATGACAGAGATAAAAAACGAATTCTTCTCTCTCCAAAGCAGACATCACTTTCATTACATTGGAGGCTTTTTACATGGCAATTCATACACAGATCTTATGTAATCCCTCATAAAATGGAACTTATGTTTAAGAAAAATATTGGCTGCTGGAGATGTGATTTATCAGTAAAAGCAGACTGGCAACATATGTTCTACGAATGCCATTTGAATAAATCATATTGAGATAAAATAAATTATTTTCTGCAAATGGTATTCAATGATAAATTCCAGATTTCCAAATCTATTATTTTGTTTAATGCACCTGTACCAGACTGTGTGCCAAGAACAAAATATGTAATCTTATGGACTCTCCTAGCTATTGCAAGGAAGAACATTACATCAAACTGGAAATCCAAAGCTTCTCCAACTTTTAAGCAATTCATGAATATGGTGTCAGCAGTATCGCAATTGGAAATGAACACTATTAAAGGAAGAACTGAAAGAACTACATCATTATACGTAGCATGGAAAAAAGTAACTGAAATACTGGAGAATAATGACTGCAGAAGATTATAATCAGGAAACAATTGTATAGAAAGTCAATTATATGTCAACAATAGACACCCTTGTAAATACTTTATTTTGGTTTTAATGTTTGATATCTGTTTAGAGGTTTTAGCCTACCTTTTTAAATAATTTGTAAATACTTCATTGTCATAAATAACCTGCATTCATGTTTTCTTGTTTTTGGAAATGAATAAAAATATTTAAAAAAATAAATAAATAAACATACAAGGCAAGCTTCAAAATACAAAATGGCAAGGATTCCAAAGACAACACTAAAGCTTTTTTAGTGTTGTTTGTAATCTACAGGGGAAATCTCAGATCAGGTCACAGTTAATGTAAACGGTCACAAAGTACACTTATCTGACTGACATTACCAATTCCTTGTCAGACAGTTTGAATGCGGATTTCACCACCCTGTCATTACACAAGGGCCACATTTCCAGACCTGAAGAATGTAAAACCTGATGATTCACAGACACTCTAGTTAAAACATCTCTTTACCACAGTCCAAACCACAGTGGCAATGGTACTGGACCGTGTCCCTGGCTGTGTCATACACAAGCTGACATATGAAGTCACCACTGACCTAAACATTCTGTCCAGATACAGCCTCTATACAGATTATATACTTGTGAAATGATGCATGGTGATAGTGTTCACAGTCCACAAGGGTTGAGCTACAACGTCTTCTTCTTCCCCTTTCAGATGCTCCCATTAGGGGTCGCCACAGTAGATCATCTGTTTCCATTTCTTCCTGCCCTCTGCATCTTGCACTGTCACACCATCCACCTGCACCACACCACTCTCTCACCACAGCCATAAACCTCATCTTAGGCATTCCTCTTTTCCTGTTACCTGTCGGCTTCATCCTTAGCATCTATTTCACAATATACTCTGCATCCCTCCTCAGCACATGTACAAACCAACTTAATCCTGCCTATCTGGCTTGGTCTACTAACCTTGAAACCTGGCCTGACCCTCTAATATACTTATTCTTAAACCTGTCCACCCTCGTCACACCCAGTGCAAATGTTAACATAACTTGATTAAGGGTAGAACTACAACAGATCATGGAAACTCTCACCCTATAAGCCAGACAAATGTTATCTGGAAGGCTATGGAACACAGCATTATGGAACTCATTAACAGAGACATTATGAACCTGCAAACACTACACCATACCCACTTAGGTTCTCTAAAGGCCAGATCATGGCTCCTACACCTAGTAGACTTCAAGCCAGTAAACAAGGCTATAGGTGAGGGAGGGGAGGTCAACAGAGCCAAGCTATAGCACACCAGCAATTCATACCCATCCTACATTCTGGTATTATACATAACCTCAACAGACTGACTATAAACAATTGTTAGATGATGACTTGACAACTGACACACAGATGTAGGACACACAGTAACATTTGCAGCCTCCATGTACTATTCTATGCCAGTAACAAGTGGTATTCACCTGCACTCAGTCCTGGGACCACTTCTGTTTGGCATATAGCTTTCTTAGGTACAAGATAACACATACGTCTGCCCACGTTTGATGAAAATGCATACTGTTGGCTATGCTTTATTCTCCAGATGACACACACATCCTCCAAAAGGGTATCATAGAGACAGATACCTGGTGCCAAACTCATGCTGTAAAGCTATAAGCCAAAGAAAGCATAGTTATCCACTTTTAGAAAACAAAGTATCCCCAGAGTACCACATAGGTAGTAGTCCCAAAATGTGGAAAAGGTACTAATGTATACATAAAGACATGTGTTTAGTCATCTCTCCTTTGATTATCACATTACCAAAGGGTTTTAGAAATCCCTCTGTGGAGCAAATAAGCAATAAAGGGTTTGCATGCAGATCCACAGAGATTGTTGCACACCTATAATGATTAGTCATTTTTGCCAGACTTTGCTTGCTTTGGAACTGGTTTAAAATATACCTCAAGCATAAACCCTCACTCACACTTTTCAATAGAAACCGTGATGAGTGGATGTAAAACAGAAGACATAGCACAGGGATCACTGCAGTGGCTAAGCTTGTCACAAGCATACAGAAGTGACCTAAGGTCTGGAAAGCACCAGCACTCTCTGGCAAAGATAACAGATGCATTCATGGAGAAAGCAGAGTACCCACCTACGAAATAATTGAGGTCACGTATGTATATGGATTTGACCCACAGCTACCTTACATGTGTAATGCACAGTTGTCATTGTGATATGTCATACACTAGAAAAATTAAACCCACTCCACATTGACCAGTGGTGTTACACACCTGAAGCACACACGTAGTCAGCAAGTGCAAGACTCAAACTCTTTCCTAGCTACATTATGACACTACAGCAGTATGCATTTACATGACACGCTATACACAGTAGTGTGATCTCACATTTCCACAGGTATATTTGTAGGATGGTGACATCATCAGACTTGTCAAAGAGGAGCATACCACTTTTAAGGTGTGTGAGTATTCTCCAAAAAGGTTGGTCTTCTCCAGGGAGACACACACAGCTGTCAAAACCCCTACTTAACTACATTATGATATTACAGCAGTATGCATTTACACCACGCGCTACACACATTATTGTGATTTTACCTTTCCACAGGTATATTTGTAGGATGGTGACATCATCGGACTTGACAAAGATGAGTATACCACTTTTAAGGTGTGTGAGTAGTCTCCAAAAACGGTGCTCCTTCTCAGGAAGGTACACACAGTTGTCAAGTGCAGGATTTAAACCCATATCTAACTACATTATGATATTACAGCAGTATGCATTTACACAACACACTATACACATTACTGGGATTTTTTTTTTCCACAGGTATATTTGTAGGATGGTGACATCATCAGACTTGACAAAGATGAGCATACCACTTTTAAGGTGTGTGAGTAGTCTCCAAAAAGGTTGCTCCTGTCCAAGGAGACACAAACACTCACACAGTTGGCAAGTGCAGGATTCAACCCCCTATCTATCTACATTATGATACTACAGCAATATGTATTTACACAACGCGTTATACACATTACTTCGATTTTTTTTTCCACAGGTATATTTGTAGGATGTAACATCATCAGACTTAACAAAGATGAGTATACCACTTTTAAGGTGTGTGAGTAGTCTCCAAAAAGGATGCGTCTCCCCAGGAGGACACACATACAGGTGGTAAGGGCAGGATTCAAACCCTTATTGGACTACATTATGATACCACAGCAGTACAAATGTACATGAAGCACTATACACATTACTGGGATTTCACCTTTCCACAGATTTATTTGTAGGATGGTGACATCATCAGACTTGACAAAGATGAGCATACCACTTTTAAGGTGTGTGAGTAGTCCCCAAAAAGGCTGCTCTTCCCCAGGGAGACACATAAACACTTGGCAAGTGCAGGATTCAAACCCCTATCGACCTACATTATGACACTACAACAGTAAACATTTACACAACACGCTATACACATTACTGAGATTTTGCCTTTCCACAGGTATATTTGTAGGATGGTGACATCATGAGACTTGACAAAGATGAGTATACCACTTTTAAGGGGTGTGAGTAGTCTCCAAAGAGGTTGCTCTCTCTGCAGGGAGAGACAGACACACACACACACACACACACACACACACAGTTGGCAAGTGCGGTGTTCTTAATCCAAACTAAGTACGTCTTTACACTTCAGCAAGCAATATGGAGTTACAGGGTGCAATACAGACATTACTTGCTGACAGTTTGCACAAAGGTTTTTTTCACATTTGCTAACCTCAGCAGGCTTATCATACTAGGTGTATTGTGAGTGTATTGTATGCATAGGCCATGACCATATCGTATATGGGTTGATGCACCACATGCTGGCATACACAGGGTCAAACCAGTGGCTAAGCTCTGTAAACCCAATACTGGACAATACAGTCAGGAGGAGTAGGGTCATACAACCACAACATCAACTGTCTCATATAGACCTACAATATAAGCACCAGCAAAACACACACATAAATACACATTACCATACTCGGAGAATTCAAATATTAATCTGAAAAAGAGAGAGTGTCCTCCTAAGTAGACAAGCAAGCAGCATGCACCTCCAAGCACACGCCAGAAAACACATAATACACCAAAGCAGTGTGCCTCACAACAGGCCCTAAGGCAAAACAACATACCCAACACACTAGTAATAGGCGACTTCATAGTCAGGCACACAGATGTTCCACTCACTCAGCTGGAAAAGGGGAAGGTTACTGTCAGTTGTCCGTCAGGTGATATGATCCGCCACATAACACAAGCACTTACATCACTCCAGAACAGGTACCTATATGACATGTTCTTTGTACATGTCAGTGTGAATGATCTGAGACATACCTCCCAGACAACATGTCAAGAGATATATATTAGCTCTATGATCATGTAGCCCAGGCTGGTATGACCCTGACCTTGAGTAGCATCTTACCTTCACTTACATGATACTTCAATATAACAGAAAGAAGATAAACTTCAACAATTGGCTGAGCTTCTGGTGTCATTCAAAGGGGATCCAGTCTCTGTCTGCCTGTGATGACATGATAGTCAAGCCTTGTTGCTTCACTACAGATGGTTTGCACCTGTTGCCCCTATGCTTCTGAATACTGGCCAAGGCTCTTGCTGTCCCCATATTACCTTTTTTAGGCAAGGCTCAAAGGTTCATAGGTTCATAGGTAGGTACTAGGCTATCAGCCCTGGGGCCTATACAAGCCCAGCCAAAAAGGTACCCTGGCTTTTGCCACCCAAGAAATTGATTTTCCTGTGCCACTATCGAGCAGAGACACAGAAGTGATCCCCAGGGTGAATTTCCTATTTCCCATCCAATCATCAAGATTTTTCTTGAAGAGTGCTAATGAGGAGCTTTGTTTGATAGAGATATGTAGTTTATTCCGGAGTATGTGAAGTCTCTGAGACAGGAATCTATTCCTCCGGCATGTTCTGTTTATTGTGGTGACAAGGTTTAGGTCCCTAGAGCGTGTAGGTTCATAGGTTCATAGGTAGGTACTAGGCTATCTGCCCAAGGGCATTTATAAGCCTAGCCAGAATGTGCTGGCTTTCGCCTCCCTTTTAAATTAGTTTCCTGGGCCTCTGTCTAGCAGGGTCACTGAAGTGATCCCAGGGGTAAATTTACAATTTCCCATCCACTCGTCAAGATTCCTCTTGAGGAGAGTCTGCAAGGGGCTCTGCCTAACATCAACTGGGATTCTATTCCAGAGCGAGGGAAGTCTCTGGGACAGGAATCTATCCCTCCAGCATGTCCTGTTTATTGCTTTGCTGAGGTTTAATTCACTGGAGCATGTGGCTCTAAGAGATTTGTTTTTCTTGAGGTGGAGCATGTCCATTAATTCCAGGTTGGACATGGCCTTATACGTCAGGCATAGATCACCTCTGAGCAGGCAGTAAGCAACCGAGTAGAGCTGGAGTTTCTTTAGTCGAGCTGCACAGGGCATCTTTTTGAGGCCCATGATCCTCTTGGTGAGGTACTTCTGTGGTCTCACCAGCTGTTGCATGTGCCAGTTAAGGTACATACCAAATGGGGCATTGTACTCTATGGGCCTAATGAGTGATGAGTACAGGGGCACAATGACCTCTCTTGATCTAGAGGTGAACCCTTTCGTGATTAGGTGGGCTACACAGAAGGACTATCTAACCACTTTGGCAATGTGATTATCAAAGGAGAGGTTACTATCTACCTGGGTCCCCAGGTCCCTAATTACATTTTCCGTACCTAGTGGATTACCACCTATGTGGTAATTCGTGAGCACTTTGTTTTTTCCAAAGGGGATGACTATGCATTTTTTGGCATTCAACTTGAGACCATGGTTTTGACACCAGGTATCTGTCTCTGTAAGACCCTTCTGGAGGATGTCTGTGTCAGCTGGAGAGTCAGTTATGGCCCCCAGTTTGCTGTCATCTGCGAACTTGGTCAGCCATAGTCCTCCCATGCTTGCCTGTACCTCAGAGAAGTATATACTGAACAGGAGGGATCCCAGGACCCAAACCTGTGGGATGCCACTTGTGACTGGTATAGAGTTGGACATGGCACCTGCAACTCTGACCATGTGTGTTCTATCCGTGCACCAGTTGGCCACCCATCTCATGACATAGGGGTTAATGTTCAAGCTGGTAAGCTTGTCTATGATGCCAGAGTAGGGAATGGTGTCGAAGGCCTTAGTGAGGTCCAGGTAGGCTGTGTGGACTACCTTCCCTTCATCTATGGCCTTGGTAACTGTTTCAAAGAAGTCAACTAGGTTTAGGAGGCAGGATCTGCCTTTAACAAAGCTGAATTGGGTAGTGTCCAGTGTCTGGAGGTTCCCAATGTCTCTGTTTATGAGATCCATGATAATTCAATCCATAGCTTTGCAGACCAGGCTGGTCAGGCTTATAGGGCGATAGTTACCAGGTTCTGTTGTGGCACCACCTTTGTGGAGCGGGATGACTGTTGCTGTATGCCATTCTTTGGGTACATAGCCTGTGGTAAGGCTGAGTCTGAACAGTGAATTTAGGCGATGGTTTAGTTCCTTTTGGAGCTCGTGTAAGACGCAGCCTGGGACACCATCCGGTCCCATTGATGCTGTGTTCTTAGCTTTGGAGAGGGCTGTTTATTCCTGCATGTCCATGATGTCTGGGGCTCTGCATTCTTCTGGGATGGACACAGGCCCTTTTGGGGGTGAGGGGGGGTGAAGTTTGCACTAAACTTGTCCGCCAGGATGTTGGCAATGACAGTTGGTTCAGTGTATTTTTTGCCATTTTGCAGTAGCTCAAAGCATATCTGAGAGTTGCCACCTAAATGTTTGATATAGCTAAAGAAGGCTTTGTGGCTATCTTTAGATTCCTTGGCAATTTTCCTTTAGAAACTGGCCTTGGATGATTTTATAAGCAATCGTAGTTTTTTTTGTTAATAATGATCAGCGGTGCCTTTCCTTTTTGGAATTTTGCTCTATCATGTAGTAGTTTCCTTCTTCTGTTGTATAGCTTATTTATGGCCAAGGACCATTTTCCAATATCCCAAAATCAAAAACCTGTGCATAAACACGTATATCATCTGATGGATTGCCAGCTGGGGCACAGATAGATTCCACAAGGTAAGGAGACTGGTTTCCTCTTTTTGGAGGAGTGAGTCTTGGTTTTACTTGGGATGGCTAGATCCATGCATCCCTGTAGATGCTCATATATTGCACTTGTAAGGGATTCTGTGGATTGGATAGCATTATCTTGTAGCAAGGGGGCTTTGAAACTTTCCACTAAGATCTTGAGAAGTGTGAAGTTTGCTTTTGAAAAGTTTTTCACAATGGTTTCCTTGACTGGGGGTGGGGTCGGGATGTGGATGTCCAGTGCGATTACTTTATGATCTGATCTTACCAGCGAGGGGTTTGCCTCTGATGTGGAACACTGATCCCCATGTTGGTGATGATCAGGTCCAGTATGTTGTCACCTCTAGTGGGCGTGGTGACCAGCTGTTCCAGGGCATTTGATTTTATAAACTCTAGGAATCATTGGGCAAAGGAGTTTGTACTTGAGTAATTCTCCCAGTCAATGTTTGGGTAGTTGAAATCTCCTAATATCATGGTGTTTGGTAGGACCTTTATATTTTCCAGTGTTCTCAGGAATGCTGAGTGAGGGTCCTGAGACAAGGTAGGTTGTCTGTAGCAGGCTATGATCTGATAAGCAGCTTTGCCCACTGTTAGTTGCACTTGGATGGTCTCCAAGGCCTCGTGCTGTGCCACTAACCTGGGGGTGTGGGTATCCTTTATGAAAATGGATACACCCCCTCCTTTTGTATTTCGGTCCGGGTTTTGGGGCTGAAGCTCAGAGAGATTGGGATTTCTTTAAGTGGAGCATGTCCAACAGCTCTGTGTTTGACATAGCTTTGTATGTTAGGCAGAGATCACCTCTGAGTAGGCAATATGCGACAGCGTGAAGCTGGAGTGTTTTAAGGCGGTCTGTGTAGGGCATGTATTTGAGGCCGCTAACCCTCTTTGTGAGGTATTTCTGTGAGCGTTCCAGTTGTTCTATATGTCTTGTGAGGTACATACCAAAAGGGGCATTGTACTGTATAATGGATCTAATGAGTGATGAGTAGAGGGGAACAATGACCTCTTTTTTTCTGCATGAGAAACCTTTTGTGATGAGGTGCACCACGTACAAGGATTTCCTGACTACTGTGGCGATGTGATTATCAAAGGAGAGTTTACTGACCACCTGTGTCCCAAGGTCTCATATCACACTTTCAGTGTTAAGTATACCACTTCCTATGTTGTAGCTCATGGGTACAGAGTTTTTACCAAAGGGGATGACAATGCACTTTTTGGCATTGAGTTTGAGGCCATGGCTTTGACACCAGGCATCTGTTTCATTGAGGTCCTTTTGTAAGATGTCCACATCGTTAGTAGTTTCGATTATGGCTCCTAGTTTGCAGTCATCTGGAAACTTCATTAGCCAAAGACCTTCTGTGTTAGCCTGTACTTCAGGGAAGCAGATACCAAACAGGACAGGACACAGGACTGAACCCTGTGGTACTTCACTTGTCACTGTGGTACTTCACTTGTCACTGGTCTGAAGTTGGACTTGGAGTCTGCTACTTTCACAGTGTTGGTTCCGTCAGTGAGCCAGTTGGCAACCCATCTTGTAACATAGGGATTTATACCTAGTTTAGTGAGTTTATCTATAATTCCAGAGTGGGGGATGGTGTCGAAAGCCTTAGCAAGATCTAGATAGGCTGTGTGAACCACCTTACCCTTGTCTACAGCTTTGGTGACTGCTTCGAAGAAGTCTATCAGGTTTAGGAGACATGATCTGCCTTTTACAAACCCAAAATGGTTGTGGTCCAGAGTTTGGAGATTACCAATGTCTTTGTTTATAAGTTCCATGATGATACATTCCATGGCCTTGCAGACCAGGCTCATCAGGCTAATGGGTCACTAGTTCCCGGGGTCCGTGGTGGCTCCCCCCTTGTGTAGTGGGATAACCATCGCTGTGCACCTTTCAGCAGGCACAAAGCCTTAGGTGAGGCTATGATTGAACATGGTACTTAGGTGTGGTGCCAGTTCGTTCTGTAGTTCATGTAGAATGCAGGCTAGGATGTTATCTGGTTCCATGGATGCTGTGTTCCTGGCTTTGGAGAGTGGTTTTTACCTATGCAGCCATGATGACAGCAACTTTGCATTTTTCCGGTATAGAGATAGGCTCTTTCATGGGTGAGTAAAGTTAGCACTTATCCTATCTGCCAGGATGTTGCCAATATCAGTTGGATCTGTATATTTAGTGCCATTGTGCTATAACTCAGAGCAGATCTGAGTGTTGTCATTGTGATTCTCGACATAGCTATAGAATGCTTTGTGGTTGTCTTTAGAATCAGTGGTGATTTTGTTTTCATAACCAGCTTTGGAGGATTTTATCAAGGATCACAGCTTCTTACTGAGGCTGACCAGGGAACTCCTCCACTCATGGGTTTTACCCTCTTTTGCAACAGTTTCTTCCTTCTGTTGTGCAGTTTATTTAGGGCAGGGAACCACCAGTTTGGCTTCCTTTTCTTGGAGGGTAGCATCTTGGTTCTGTTTAGGATAGCACGATCAATGCACTCATGTAAGTGCTTATAAAGTGTAATTGCATAGGATTCAGTAGTCGTAACTGTATTGTCCATCTGCATGGGTGTCCTGAAGTTCACCACTTCTGTCTTAAGAAGCATGAAGTTGTCTTTGGAGAAATTTTTTAACATGGTTTCCTTAATGGGGGGTGGGGGGCAGAATGTGGATATGTAGGGTAATTAGCTTATGATCAGATTGGACCAATGAGGCATTGGCTTCAGGTGTGGAACACCGGTCACTCAGGACAAACCAAACCCAGTAACCAACACAAATAACCACAAAGTGAGATAAATGCACTCATTACCAGAAGACTCAGCCTCCAGATGCACACACTCAAGGCACTTCTCAGTATGGAGAATATTGATATCTGTGCAGTAACAGAAACCTAGTTCAAGGCTTCAGAGAGCACACCAGTACTACCAGGATACTACTCATTCCATACCTTCCAGCATCAGAACCTGGGTCATAGCACATACGGTGTGGATGTATCCATATTCATCAAGGATACCTACACCTCTATCTACATGCTCTCTACAGGATATGTACCCATAGAATGTTGCACAGCAAAGTTCTTCCAACTCCACAGATGTGGGGCCACAAAAGACCCTTGGTATTCATGCTCTATGAACCAGATGAGTCTGATCCGCAAGGCAATGGAGCCAATCATAATGGAAGTCAAAAATAAAGACATTGGGAACCTTCACACAGTTGAGCACACCCAGTTTGGTGTCATCAAATGCAGATCCCGCCTCCTGAACTGGGTGGATTTCTTTGAGACAGTTACCCAGGCTACAGATGATTGAAATCAGCTCCACTCAGCCTACCTATACCTCGCTAAGGCCTTTGACACCATTCCCCAGTCAGGTATCATAGATGAACTCACCAACCTGGGCATGAATCCATACATCACTAGATGGATTGCAAACTGGCTCACAGATAGATCCCACAAATTAAGAGTTGCTGGCTACATGTCAGACTCTACACCGGTAACAACTCCAGGATTCAGTCCTGGGTCACTCCTGTTTGGTACAGACTTCTCAAAAGTACATGCCAACACAGGAGGGTTGTAGTTGACTAAGTTTGCTGGGAACTGTAAAGTGTTTGCCATAACAGATTCCCCGGATGACACAAATATTCCCCAGAAGGGACTCTATGAGACAGATGTGTGGTGTCAGAATCATGGCCTCAAACTCAATGTGGAAGAATGCATAGTAATCCCATTTGGTGAAAACAAAGTACCCACAAACTACCACATAGGTGTTACCCCCTTAAAAATGACAAGGTAATAAGGGATCTGGGAACACACATAGATAGTCATCTTTCCTTTGACAACCATGTTGCCAAAGTGATTGGGAAATCCTATGTGGCCCACCTAATCAACAAAGGGTTTGCATCAGGATCAAAAGAGGTAGTGGTGGCCCTCTACTCTTAAGTCATCAGACCCATCATTGAGTACAATGCACCATTTTGGATGTACTCAACTAAGCATATCCAGCAGCGGTAGAGACCACAGAAGTACCTCACCAAGAGGATAACTGGCCTCAAACAGTTGTTTTATGCAACACAACTGGCAAAACTAAATCTGTTCTCCATTGCATACTGCCTGCTCAGAGGCACACTCTGCATAACATACAGAGCCATGTCCAACACATAACTGTTGAACATGCTCCATCTACGGATAAGAAAATTGAGTCGCACTACACACTCCAGGGATATGAACCTCATCACAACAATGAATACAACATGCTGGTGGGATAGAGTACCATCCCAAACACTTGCCTTACTGTGGAACAGAGTCCCAATGTACATCAGACAGAGCCCCTTGCTGACACTCTTCAATAGGAATCTTGATGAGTGGATGGGAAACAGACAATTCACGCCAGGCATCACATCAGCAGCCCCAATAGAAAGGGGCTTAGGGTACTAACTATTAGAACTAGGGCTTGAGAGACTACCCAATGGGGCGGTGAAAGCTGCACAACTTGCCTAGGCTAATATATGCCTTCGTGAAGATAGTCTACTACATACCTATGAACCTATGTGACAGGTACATGTCTACAGATAGCAGATGTGTACTTCATTGTACAGTCATGTTGTACAGCAGGCACATGGACCACATACACTATAATGCTTACAGATACTGGCGGCTGTTATCTACAGTGGTTGAGATGTGCACATCATGTCTTTTGTGCCATTGGGATGTGTGCTGGGTGGGACAGTCCTGGATGGCTCCCTCTTACACACATCTCTGCCCATCCACCTTTGGCGTATTATACTGTGTTCCCCTACATATATATATATATATATATATATATATATATATATATATATATATATATATATATATAGGTACATAGGCATATATTAGTATGGCCAGAGTGTGCAGCTATCACCACATATGGGGTTAGTTCCCTAGGCCTCTGTGTAGTAGAGCTGATGAAGTGATCCATGGTGTGAAAGTTCAGTTTCACATACACTCATCAAGGCACCTCTGGAAGAGTGTCAGTTAGGGACTCAGCTTATGTGGGTTGGGAGCCTGTTCCAAAGCAAGAGAAGTCTATGAGTTAGTAATGTATCCCTCCACCATGTTCTATATATTGTTGTGATGATGATATCCCTAGAGCATGTGGCACAGTGAGCTTGAGTTTACTTCAGATAGCACAAGTACATCAGTTCTGCATTGGACATGGACCTGTCTGTTGGGCAGAGATCGCCTGAGTAGACAGTATGCAACAGAGTACAGATTGAGTTAAATTCAGTCTTGTTGCATGGGGCAACTGTTTAAGGCCAGTAATCCTCTTGTTGAGGTACTTCAGTGGTCTTTCTAGCTGCTGAAGGTGCCTAGTCAGATTCATCGCAAGTGTGCCGTGATGGGTCTGATGACTGATGAGTAGACGGAACCTCCTTTGACCTACATGCAAAGACCTTGGCAATTTGTCAGAACATATAGCATGATTTTCTAACCACTTTGTGAATGTGTTTCTGGAAGTAGAAATGACTATCCACATGTGTCCATAGAACCCTTATTATTACCTCCAAATTAAGGGTGTTGGCACCTATGTGGTATTTGTATGACTGTAGCATGAGGCCATAATTTTGACACCACATCTGTCTGACCGAGACCCTTTTTAAGGATGTCTCTGTTGTCCCAAACATCGATTATGACAACCTTTTTGCAGTCATTCACAAACTTTGCTAAACATAGCCCTCATGTGTTTGACTGTATTTCTGAAAAGTATACACAAGATAGGAGGGGTCCCAGGACTGAGCCATGGGGGACAACAGTTGTTTCCAACTTGAACAGGAGACCACAATTCTTACCTTGTGGAATCTATCTGTGCCCCAGCTGGCAATCCATCAGATGATATACGTGTTTATGCACAGGTTTTTGATTTTGGGATGTTGGAAAAGGGCTTTTCAAGGTCTATGTAGGCCGTGTGGAGCTCATTTCATTGATGCATGTCCTGGGTGACTGCCTTGAAAACTGTCTAACAGGTTTAGGAACCATGATCTGCCCCTAACCAAACCAAAATGGGTAGGGTTGGGTGTTTGTAGGCTCCCAATAGCTCTGTTTATGAGTTCCATAATGATGGACTCCATGGCCTTGCAGATCAGGCTTATTAGGCTTATAAGACAACAGTTCCCATGGTCTGTTGTGCACCAACACTTGTGGCATGTGCCAAACGTTGCTGTAACCCATTCAACAGTTTCATATCCTGTAAAGTGGGTGAGTCTCAACAGACTGTTCAGGTGCAGGGTCTGTTTGTTTTGGAGTTCACATGTGACACAGCCAGGGAAACCACGTCATCCCATAGACGTCATGTTTTTAGGTTTGGATAGAGCTGTTTAACCATTGTATATGTGATTTCTGGGTTTTCACAATCTCCAGGTATGGTAATGGGCCCTTTTGTCAGTGAGAGGAGGGTAAATATGTATGAACCTGTCTGACAAGATGTTTGCAATGTCAGTCATGTACATGTATTCATTTACACTTTGCACTGACTCAGAACATATATGAGTTTACATTGATATTTATGACATAGCAAAAGAAAGCTTCATGGTTCTCTATGGACTCTTTGGCAATATTTTTGCCAGAACATGGCTTGGATAATGTTAGGAGCGCTCATTGTTTCTTGATGATACTGATCGGAGATTTATTGATCTTCTTTGGATTTTCACTTTCTTTGAGCAACTTAAGTACTTGTAGTACATAGTTTGATTATGACAGGGGTCCAATATATTATATGGGTCTCTTTTCATATCACTGTATGCGCAAGGCAGGATTGGTGAATAGTGACAAGTGTCAGGAGTAAGAACTGCAACTGCCAGATATGTGTGGCCCACTGCTGTACTCAGACATTGCCTAAGTGTGTGACCATGCCCAGTATGACCTTTCAGTATATTGCTGACTGACATTTGCTTCATTTATTTAAGTGTGTGAGCATGCCCAGTATGACCTTTCAGTATGTTGCTGACTAAAATTTGTTAAATTTGTTTAAGTGTGTGAGCATGCCCACTATGGTCATATATACTATATGTGTGTGAAAAATCAAGTTGTTTTTTACTTCAGGGCTCACCTTTGTATTGTACATCGACAGGAAGCATGCTGTGCCTGCAGAGCTTCCATGAGTCAATTTGCAGAGACTTATCAACATTTCTACATACAGGGGGGACAGCTATTATTTGTCATTTCTCCCCGGGGGGCACACCTAATTGTTACTGTGGGTCTACATAGGATGAGGGGTACACCTGACACTTATACACATTTACTAAGCCTGCACTGCTATGTCAGGTACTCCATTTCAGTCTGTACAGTTGCCTATCGTACTGGCTTGAGGCATACCACTGTAGTACAGACCTTAGCTTCAAATTACACACATATTAGTTTGGGACTTCATAGCCTACCCAACCCACATCACACTGCCTGGCCTGCTGTTATCTGTCTGCATAGGCCTGGGGTGAGGTTACTCATATGCCTCTTCAGAATGCATGATACAACATTTGTTTGTGTTTGCGTTTGTCTACAATTGTCCTGCTGGCTGTGACTATTAGGTATGTGACCCCCACAACTGGTATGTGTGAGTGACTTAAGTTGTTCCTGTGCCAGTGAAATGCTGTCATGGCTTAGTGGTTCAGTACTATGACTATAGTGCACAGTATCCTGAGTTTGAGACCTGTCACTGCTTTTTATTTTCCTGCTGGGCAGACCTGACTGGTTAAGGAACAGTAAAGCAGGTGTAAGTGTGTTTAACTGACTTTGCCTTACTTTGCCCGACTTTGCACAACATTGCCCAACGCTGCCTGACGTTGCACTGGTTAGCGCAGTGCGCAGCTACGCACAATTATATTTAAATATGCTCAATACTGTTAAATGTGCTTTATATTGCTTAAAATAGGGCACTCATGCCTCAGGTGGTGCTGCAGGGCTGCCTATGTCATGCAAGTCACAAATGGCAGCATAAACAAAAAAGCAGTTGCAGCAAAAAAATTAAACAGCAGCAGTTTATTAAACTCCAACGTTTAAAAAAATACTTTTTAAGCTATTGCTTGCTGAATGAACAAACAGAAGAGAAGAAAAAACAAAAAAAAAAAATAGAAAGACACTTAAAATTTTTGAAAACAAACAACGACATTCCAACAATCAGTCTCACTCAGTTTCAGTGGCAGTTTATACAATTACTAACAATAACTAAAAAAAAAGTTTGAAGAAATTTGAATAAAGAACCCCAAATAAAGTCATAAAAACAAAACAAATACAATAGATATAAAAAACACACTGCCTAAAAAAAATAAAAAATCAGAATACATAACCAAATAATATATAAAAAATATAATATGTAATAATTTGTATTTGTATTCAAACAAAGTTTAAAAAACTAACCTTTAAAAAATGTCATTTAAGAAAAAAATCTATAAAAGATCTATAAATTAAATTAAATTTAACTGTGATCTTTCTAAAAATGACATTTGCCTTAAAAGTTTTTACAGTTAAACTTTTGTTTGATACAAATTTATATTGTATTATTATTTTCATATTAGTGGCAGTTGTTTTATTATTTTTTTTTTTGTAACTAGGCAATGTGTTTTGTATCTGATATTGTGCATTTGATACTTTATAACTGCTTGGGGGTTCTTTATTCAAAATTCTATTCACTGTTATTTTAGTAATTATTGTGTATACCACCTTAATTGAGCTAAGTGATGTGGCAATGATTGACTTGATTGATTGTCCCACGTTTTTTGAGTCTGAGTGTTTAAAAGGTTGCCTTATTTCTACTCGTATTTTTAATTGTCTTTCTTCTGAAGAAGTTTGCTTATTTAGCAAATTAAAAGCACTTAAAGAAGTTCTATTTTACTGTTTGTGTTGAAGTTTTAATAAACTGCTGGTGTTAATTCTGCTGCTGCCGTGACCGGTTTTTGTTTTCATTTTAACACTCCCTATACATGTTTGAAAACAGGTAGTGTCAAGTTAGGCATCCCTTTCACTGTATGTGCGAGTCAGAGAGCAGTGTCATTTCCAGGGTTCCTACTGAGTCAGTGTATGTGCTATGCGTTGCCTCTTTCCCAAGACCAGGGCATACTGGGCATGCCTCCTTCTGCCTACTGGGGCAGGCTCAGGTTGTTCCTCCTCCGATTCACTCTGTAACTGTACAGACCTTGGCATTGGTGGGGGGCTGTGTGGCCCTGCCCCATGCTGTTCTTGCTGCAGCTGTTTTCGCAGAATCATATTGTGTAGCATGGCACATACCATGACAATTTGGGTACATGTAGTTGGTGAGTACTGCAAGGTTCCACCAGATGTGTCCAGGCACCGGAACTGTGACTTGAGCATCCCAAACACACGCTCAATTATGTTTCTTGTTTGTGCGTGTGCCTCATTGTGGAGTTCTTGTTCGGGTGTGTGTGCTTTTCTGATGGGTGTCATCAGCCACGGCTCCAGTGCGTATCCAGCATTCCCCACTAGGTGACCATGTGGGATGTCCCCATTGGCAAATCTCTGGTACAGCTGTGTCAGATTCCAGATGTGGGAATCGTGATAGCTTCCAGGGCAGCCAACAAACACATTCATTATTATGCCCTGGGCATCACACATGACCTGGTAGTTGATGGAGGGGAAGCCCTTGTGGTTGATGTAGACCCTACCCCGCTCACCGGGTGGTGCTTTGATGTGTATGTGCATGCAGTCTATTGCACCCACTACCTCAGGGTATTCTGCTATTTGGTGGAAAAGATGCATATTGCTGGCCAATGCCTCACAGGAATTGGGGAAATATACATGCTCACCGACATGTGCTGACATGGCATTCAGGAACTGGTGCAGTACCCTGGATGCTGATGCCTGTGAAATCCCCATCATATCACCAGTTGGTCTCTGGAAGGTGCCTGTAGCTAGTATTCTTAGGCCAACACATACCTTGGTATCCACTGGGATGGATTCCCCTCTGTTTGTTCTGTGTGTGAGGCGTGACTGGCACAGCTCAACAATTTGCTGCAGGAGGTCTCTGTCCACCCTATAGCGCTCCACTATCTCCAGCTCATGTAGCCCCTGGTAGGTTACCCTGGGTCTGTAAACTCTTCTCCATCTCCTCACTGTGGGTTGCTCAGCAGCATTCACAGCATCTCCACCCTCAGCACCTTGCACATGTTGGTTTATGATAGCAAGAGCAGCCCCTAACATTTTGTCTGACTTAAGCTTTTTAAGCTTTCCCTCTTTGTATACTGCAGTGTTGCAGAGTTCTTGTGAAAAAACAGGGGATAATGCTGTTTGCAGAGTTTAAAGTGTTGGGCTGGGCTGGGCTAGTCTGCTGCCTGTGTAATTGACTGATTCTGATTGATTTCACCTGGCAGCTCTGCTAGTTCTCCTTGGTTAACTTCCTACTACTTCTTTTCCTTCCTTTTCCCTTTCTGTTTCCGCCCGGGGCAGCGCCGCACAAACACTCGCACATGCACGCACAGGCGCGCACACGAGCACACACGCTGTGTGCATGTTTGCAAGAAATTTCAGATATTTTCACAGTGTGCACCTTTGGTGTCTGGTTTCCAAATAGGACAACTGTAGACATTCAATCCTGAGCAACTCAGGGCAAACACAAGACACTGCTCCAATTAGCTTACAGCCTTTCTGACATACTCCCTCATGATGTCACCTATATTCTACTCTACTACTCACCTACTCCTACACTTACACTCTTGGGACATGTCTCACATGCTGGGGAAAATTGGGATTCACTATCCTTATCCTCATTTGCATGGGATTGCCTACTAATGCATGGTTACATCTCTCACACTGAGCTTCACCCCCTTAGCAACCAGTACACAGTGGCCATGTTGTCTTCAGCTTGCCATTCACCTGCATGGCAGGATAAGCTTTTTAGTGAAAATGGCTATTTTTGGCTATTTTAAATTATCTTCTTGTTTTTAAAGTGCCGCAGATTTGCGCAGTGCTGCACTATGCTTAAACATCGGAGATCGGGGGGAAAAAAAGTTAGATTTTAATAATTTTATACATTTATAAATGCTAATGGCCTTATATTTGGCCATTGGCATGCTTCCTCAACTGTATGCATCCTTTATTTGGAGCTGTCATAGCTCCGTTTAGATATTTGCAGAACGGTACTCCGTTACCAACGGAGTACATTTCTGCAGATAACACTAATCTTCCACGGACAGATTAGTGTTTTCTGGATTGCAAATTTACATCATTTGCATAGCTTTCAGCAGCAAATGATGTAATTTGCATACCATGACACTGTCCGTGCAAGAGTAGCTTTACCAGCTCTCGTGCACACCCCTGCCGGCTGTTCCTGAATTGCACGGCAGACATATTGCCTGTTTGACATCTTAATCTACTCTACAACTCTGTGCAAGCTTTCGTAAATCCAGCCCAACATTTGGCAAAAATCTGGACAGTTGAGTGGCATGAAGATGATGTCAGTTTTCACCTATGTATATGTATTCTCTGTTCTTTTATTTGTGGAGCTTTTCTCTCTAGCCCTCAGCTGAAAATGGATGAAATTGAAAAGGCTCTTAAAAGTTCAATACCTAAAATCTCAAAGGCCTGTGACACACAGAAATTATAATAAATATCTTTACCAAACACCAAAACACATTACTGGTGCAACACCCACTGTCACACATTTAGCCACCTCTCACAGTGTCTCAGTGTCTAAACAAATAAGGCAGACAGCCTTGCAATCCAATACTTTGGTCATAAGAGACTCCATTATGAGATACACTGGTGTCCTACTCACTACACTAAGAAAGGAGAGGGTCATGTTCAGATGCCTGTCAGGGTCAGGAGCCATCAGATCATGCACACATTCAGGTCAGTGAACCACAAGCACCAGTATGATTTAGTCATAGTCCATGTGGGCATAAATTACCTGAGATGTACCTCCTTGAACTATATGAAGAGAGACATGATGGAGATTTCCAACTTTTTATTCCAGGCAGGTATCAGCCTAGGAGTGAGCAGCATTCAACCTTGTCCAAGGCTGATGCCACAAAACAAATAGAAGACATTGTCTTTCTACTCACTGCAAGCTCTCCTCACTCTGGAAAATATAGATGTCTGTGTAGTTACTGACACATGGTTCAAAACCACAGAGAGCACACCAGCAAAGCAGGGCAATAATGACTTTAACACATTTAGAACAGCTAATGCACAGAAAGGGACCAAGGGTGGAGGTGTCTTTATTTATATCACTCTTCAAGGTAGGTCAAGTAATATGATGCACTTGAGCTTTTCCAAGTAGAACTCACTGTAACCAAAACTGGGAAACTGTTGGCAAATCCAGTGTTCAGTAAAACCAAGTCACATTTTTCTAGGTTAAATAAATGAGCACTGGGGCAAAAAACTGCCCCTCTCTCTCTCTCTCTCTCTATATATATATATATATATATATTATATACATATGCATATACATAAACATGTGTACTTATTGATTTATTTATATATACGGTAGATATAAAAAGTGCACACACCCCTGTTAAAATGCGATATAAAAAATGAAACCACAATAAATCATTTCAAAACTTTTCCCACCTTTAATGTGACCTATAACCTCTACAATTCAATTGAAAAATAAATCTGTTAGGGGAAAAACATAAAAAATAAAAAACATACAATAAACTGGTTGCATAAGTGTGCACAACTTTAAACTAATACTTTGTTGAAGCACCTTTTGATTTAATTTCAGCATTCAGTCTTCTTGGATAAGAGTCTATCAGCATGGCACGTCTTGACTTGGCAATATTTGCCCACTATTCCTTGCAAAAGTGTTCCAAATCTGCCAGATTGCGAGGGCATCTGTTATGCACAGCCCTCTTCAGTTCACGCCACATATTTTCTGTTGGATTTAGGTCTGGGCTCTGGCTGAGCCATTCTAATACTGTAATTTTATTCTGGTGAAGCCATTCTTTTTTTGATTTGGATGTATGCTTGTGGTCATTGTTGTATTGAAAGGTGAAATTCCTCTTCATCTTCAGCTTTCTAGCAGACGCCTGAAGGTTTTGGGCCAAAAGTGACTGGTATTTGGAACTGTTCATAATTCCCTCCACCTTGACTAAAGCCCCAGTTCCAGCTGAAGAAAAGCACCCCCAAAGCATAATACTGCCACCACCGCTTCACCGTGGGGATGGTGTACTTTTGCTGATGCGAAGTGTTGTTTTTGCGCCAAATGTACCTTTTGGAATTGTGGCCAAAAGGTTCAACCTTGGTCTCAGCAGACCATAACACATTTTTCCACATGCTTTTGGGAGTCTTGATGTATTGTTTTGCAAATTTTAGCTGGGCCTGGATGTTCTTCTGTGTAAGAAATGGGTTCCATCTTGCAACCCTACTCCATAGTCCAGACATATGGAGAATATGGGAGATTGTTGTCACATGTAGTACACAACCAGTACTTATCAGAATTTCCTGCAGCTCTTTCAGTGTTGCTGTAGATCTCCTGGCAGCCTCCCTGGCCAGTTTTTGTCTTGTCTTTTCATCATTTTAGGAGGTACGTCCAGTTCTTTGCAACGTCACTGTTGTCCCATATTTTCTCCACTTTTTTCCATGGTATATCCAATGCTGTGGAAATTTTTTTGTACCCTTCTCCTGACTGATACCTTTCAACAATGAGATCCCTTTGATGCTTTGTAAGCTCTCTGTGAACCATGGCTTTTGCTGAGCAAATTTCAGGAAAATCCTACTAGGACAGCTGAACTTTATTTGGGGTTAATCAGAGTCTCTTTAATTGATGGCAGGTATGTACCCAAGAAGACTGAATGCTGTAATTAAATCAAAAGGTGTTTCAACAAAGTATTAGTTTAAGGGTGTGCACACATATGCAACCAGCTTATTGTACATTTTTTATTTTTAATATTTTTCCCCTAACAGATTTGTTTTTCAATTGAATTGTACAGGTTATAGGTCACATTAAAGGTGAGAAAAGTTTTGAAATGATTTATTGTGGTCGCATTTTTTATATCACAAAAACCTGGCATTTTAACAGAGGTGTGTACACTTTTTATATGCAGTGTGTGTGTGTGTGTGTGTGTGTGTGTGTGTGTGTGTGTGTGTGTGTGTGTGTGTGTGTATGGGTCTACTGAAAAAGATCAAAAATCCACTTGTTTGAAAACGAACAGTGGATTCTCAGTTTGCACTTAAGCGAACCTGCACTTCCGCAAAGAACGGTTCAACGAACCGTTAAGGAACACAGGTGCCGAAGCACACTACAGTGGGGAAAGGGAATTTACGTGTTTCCCCACTGTAGTGCTATCTCGGAGTTGGTATATTTAATGTGGGGTGGGTTGGGAGGGCACCCCCCCCCTGCAAAAACAATGTTAATGTGTTCTTTATAGGTTCGTTGAACTGATGTTCACAGAAGTGCACTTTCGCATAACCGCAGGTCTACTGTTTATATTCAAAGAAGTGAGTTTTCGAATATATATACAGTAGACCCATATATATAAATATATATATATATATATATATATATATATATATATATATATATATATATATATATATATATATATATATATAGGTATATACGTTTATTGCGTAGGTGCATATGGTGAATTTGGTAGATATACACATACACACACACACACACACACACACACACACACACACACACACACACACATAAATGTATATTTCTGTATATTTATATTAGCTTCTCAAAAATAAAATTATTTATTTACAGTCGTGAAAGTCATCTTTTTAAATTTTAATATATGGGGATGCATTACTGGTGCAACCTATACTCCATCTGGCAGAGATATCAGCATGCCTAGTAACATGTGATTAGATCTCAGGGGTATGTACTTTTTAGAATATGGCAGAAGATCAGAATTGTTCAAAAAACTAGAGGACATTTACAGAATGTAAACTCGTAATGAATTAACAAGTAAGTAATCGATTTTTTCAGAGTGTCTGTTTGTTGACTTTGATTGCCTTGTAATTTCACTAGTACTGTTAGGGAATCACGGGAAATCACATTGTCAGGTATGTACTGGTTTATATAACTTTACCTCTCAATCTCTTAGTGCAAGAAATCTGGACAAAACCTTAAACAATGGTGGGGACAAAGGTCCAAAAATCGGGACAGATTTTAAATATAGCTCTTATAAAGTTAGAAAGTTGCTAGAATAACAGCATTTGTGTTAGCTCGCATTATCTGAATGATATGAAGTCTGAAATTCAAATGTATGCCATTATTTAGTGACATCAGTTCTCAGTGATTTGCCAGAAAACCACACATTTTATGAGGAAAAGTCCAAAAATATGAGACAAAAATCTGGACATTCTATGAAAATCTGGACAGTTCAGAGGCATGCATGTAACCCTAAGCAATATAAAATGGAAACTATAGTAAATTATAGGAGAAGCATACATTATGGCACTGGTCTCTTCTGCCTCCACCCCCCCCCTCCAAAGAACAAGTCATCATTGCACTGTACGTACTCACATCCGGAAGGTTGAGAAAGGGACATGTGCTATTTTTGCAATGTATTGTGCTGTGCACATCAGAAAATTACTTTTCATTTGGTTTCTATATTATGTGTATGCCATACCACAAAACGAGTACTCATATTTAAAAATACCTCTCTTTGCATAAAAAAGTAAGCCTCCACATCCATGTGTGTGTGTGTGTGTGTGTGTGTGTGTGTGTGTGTGTGTGTGTGTGTGTGTGTGTGTGTGCGTGTGTGTGCGTGTGTGTGCGTGTGTGTGCGTGTGTGTGCGTGTGTGTGTGGTGTAAAGAACTATGGTGCAAATCTGTATTGACACCTGCTTCCTGCCCTGCTGAGGGGGACACTTCCTTAAGTGCAGTGAACTGGCTCCAGTAGGTATGGATGGAAGTCCTTAAATGACATACATCAATTGTTTTCATTTGCCAAAACCATTGCAACAGTGTTTTACAGAGAACTGGGAAAAGCCGCAAAGTTGACTGGTATGCTGTGTGGGTGTGGCTGGCTCTGAGTTTGTGGGGAGTGGAGTTTTACCTTTGGAAGTGTGGTGTGAATTTTATTCATCGTGAAATGGAGAGATTAAGAGTAAAATTGTGCTCATTGTGGTTCCAAGTGATTTTATCATTGCTTGATTGAGATATATGTTGTCCTGTGTTTGCCAGTACATTGTTTCAGTGCCCTGTTTAGAGCATGGCATCACTATTGCAGCTTCAGTACTGTTTCAATACTTGTGTGTCATGAAGTATGTACATGCCTGTCTAATTTGGGGTGGTTGCAATGGAAAGCAGATGAGTAGCAGTGTCAGATCACTTATCACTGCACCCCACAAGTCCCCCTAATTTTGGCTTATGATTTTGCTCAGACATACTACAATTTGTAATGAGTTTTGAAAAATATGTTGGATTCTCATGAACAAATAATGACATTCATTGTGATTAAAGACTTTTTTTTTGTCTTCAGAAAATAAATGCTTATTCATGCAGTCTTATTTTGTGACTTTCTAAATCTGTAGTATTTCTGTTTTCAAATGTATCTAATTTGGAAGCTTTCTCCATGAGTCTGTTGCTGAAAGAATGATAGATATGTCACAAATATAATACAACTAAGACAAACTACATAAAATAATAGTAACAAAAAGTACTGGGTCATATCAGTGGCTTGAGAGATCATTGTTGAGAAGAAACCGAGAACTGTTTCATTGTTATGTAAAGCTTGCCATTAAATACCATAGTTCAGGTGATGCTATAATAGAATAACTATGCAAAGATAACTGCGTGAGCATCCAGAATGCAATTCAAATTGAATATTTTATTGTGCACATTTTAAGAAATGGATAGATTGCCCTAAACTCTGGACTGAGGTGTTTTTTTTTTAGAAATAATTCCTGGAAAATGCTATTCAGAAGTGAAGAGACACATGAGGGAACAGTTTTAGAGACACACCAGGCTGCGATTTGTTTGATGTCTATTGTCATGCAAAGCAGACTAATTAGTTGAATCTAGCCAATATGGAAATATGAGACTCTGGCTCATTAAATGAGGGGGAATGGGAGGAGTAAGTTTGCCAAGAAATGAAAAGTATAAAACTGTTCTTTGCAAAAACTCTTTTTTAGCTCAGTAATTTGTTGACATTTTTGCAAGCTTCTTTCAGACAATGTGCAATAAATCAGTAGGAATGACATTTGTAAAACTCTGTGCAAACCAGTCAATGACACATGATCTGAAGACTCTCAAATTTGTCTGTTTTTTCTAAGTGAATGGAAGTGTATGCTGAAGACAATTGGTGGGGCTACTTATTCTCACAATCTGTGTTCTGGTAGTGTATTATGGGACAGATTTAGTTTTCCGAAGGATCCCTGAAGTCTGCCCCATGAGGGAAGACAAGGATAAAAAAATAAAATTAGAAATGAGCACTTATTTTGCTGCAAGCAGCTTTGGGAACCACAGTAATTCATGACAACATAAAAAATATATGATTTTTCATCATTTTCTAGTAGTTATCCTTTAATAATCTGATGGTAATCTCATACCGATGGGGATAATCTGTCACCAGTCCAAAGGCTTTATACCAAGAAATGCATGTTAAGTGAAGAATCACTCACTACTGGTGCTTGAAGACCAATTGCAGCAGTAACTTGAATGGCGACACTCTGACTTTTCAAGAACATGTAGTGCAAGCTACTGATAGGCTGAGCTGCAGAAATCAGGAAGTAGAGTCTAAAAGAAAGCTAAACAAATAATAAATCGGATCATACAGTGAATAGTCATTGGTCAGAACTTCGCTCTGTGTTCTGTAATAGATTTTAGAACCCAAATTGAATGGAAATATTAGGATTCTATCATTTTCCCCTTACAGCAATCAGCTGCACAGCTATCTGGTGAAGTAAATTAAATATCATTCTACTAAATCTGTTTGTTGTGTTTTTGGAATTCTATGCCAACTGAATAACTGATTGTTCAAGTGGCACCCTAGTCGTCATACAAAGTAATGATTTATTAAGAGATGATATTTCTATAAGCTAATAAATGGCCTGCCAAGTTAAGACAGTTCATTGAGTTTGAGCATGCCAAGTATCCTATGCATGATTTATGGAAAAAAATTGAAAAGTTTGTTTAGACAGAAAGAAAATGCATGCATGCACTGAACATTGAGAAGCTGACATGCTATCAAACATTTCTAATCTTGATTACTTACTATAAAACTGTCTAGATAAAGCAAGCATATTATCAGTCACATATTGCTTCCTTGAGTGATTCTAATGTAAGGGTAATATTTTGCCAGCCCAATGTTCGGTTACAGAATGTGGAGAGAATTTTAGAAAATTAAATGAATGGTTCCACCCCACTTTGCCACTGTAGCAGACTATGTTCTTCTTCATCACTGCTCTCTGATTGCCATACCCACTCTATCACAAACAATGACGGTTTATTAGCATTTACAATTATATCATCCATTCACAATACCTAAATGTTGCAAATCTCATACCAAAATGTTATCATAATTGTCACTAAAAACAGCAGATTTCTACTGTTTTTCCAATTTTGCTGGCTAGTTTGCTCCAGATTTATGCAGCTGTTATTTCCACTCTTGACCTATATTTTTCTGAAAAAATCATGTGGAATGACATATTTTTATATGTTTATCATTTTAAACTATTTTTTTCTTGCAAGTAGCTCTATCCTTAAGCATCATCTTTAATTTTCGCAGTGATTAAAATTCAGCACCACAATCACATCTGCTTGTGTTCTTCAGTATACCAATGATAATTATAGCAATTCTTTCATCTTTGCTATTTGTTCCATCTTGAATCCTAAACATTTAACCTTTGTTACTTCATATGCATCTGCTGCATACTCTTTTACTAATTTATTTGCATATTATAACAATGCTCATGCAAAGTTTTAGTTTGACTGGATATACACTTGTATTCATTCTGGAGCTTTTTCCTCTTTTTTTAATAAAAGAAATATAACAGCTGACCTCACCCCTACCCCCAATCTGGAGTAAGTTCCAGATAGTGTTCTGCTTTAAATAATCCTTGTAAAGATCACCAAATCTCAGGGAAAGGAAAATATTCAAAGTTGCATCAGATTTCGGTTCAATGGAAGGTATTCTGTAGATAATTCTTATTACCATTTGCACACTATTTCCTGCAATTTTTTGCACAAAGTGCATCTGCGAATATGCACCGAGCAGCTTCCTGGTCCCTTCCTAACAATAAAGTGGTGGATTAATGACACATACCATAGGATTAAGAACATTTAACATAGCTGGCATTAATTGGATACATGTAACTGATAATTAGTCCAATGGTGATAATCTCTGATTCAAAACACAGTACACACACAAAACAGCTAAACTTGTAGGTAAAGGTCAAAATGTAAACACAAAAAAATTGTAAGCAGAGAAAACAGATATAACCACCATGGCAGCAGTAACACGTATTAAAGTTTTATTTATATGCGTTATTGCTGCTGTGGTGGTTGTATCTGTTTTCTCTGATCAAAACACAGTACAATCACTATGAGTAACACCTCATTATCAGCTTATTACCATGTGTATGAATCAAAAGCTTTACTAAAAGACGTGACCACACTTGTATTTTTCCTACCATCCCATGCAAAGGTAAATTACAACATGCACACCTACAAATACATGCAGACACCCATACATACTTACACATACACACACACACACACACACACACACACACACACACACACACACACACACACACACACACACACATTTACACACAAGCACACACATTCACGCAGCTGCAAACATGTCCATACACATACACACACACCCACACAGTTACACACAAGCACACATATTCAAGCAGCTGCAAGCATGCCCCTGCAAACACACACACACATACACACACACTCACACAACTACATACTGATATCCCCACACACATATAAGCATATATACAAAAGTGGTATTGCTTTCTAAACCTCATGTAGAGTTTCCACCTAGAAACACATGCACATAGTCACATAGATGGCTTTGCGGTACCTACCTTCTGTTGAGCTCTGAGCCCTGATCCTTCCATAACAGTGAATGGGTGTATTCAATCAAAAGGTCCCTAATACTTGAAACTGCCTTGTCAAGGTAGTTTAACTTGTAGCATTACACTCGCAAGCAATCTTTCTTGGTGTTATTACATCAAGGGGTTAGCAATACCCTATACAGACCCAAATGAGCAGAAAGTAAATTTTATCTGTAAAACTTCCCTTAGAACTGAAACCTGTAACTTAGTGTGGCTAAAACAAAGGCATTGTGTGAAGACGAGCTTAGTACAGCTAGTTTCCACATTAAGCAGCACTACTGTCAAATCTCAGCACAATCTAACCTAGTGTAGAGCCAAACCACAGAGACCACCCAGGGAGACCGCAGTATAACCCAGTCCACAGTTTACAATGGCCTACCTAGTACAAGTCCAGACAACATGGAAATGCAATTTCCATATGTCTCCATAGCCAACTTGGTAAATATGGGCTAGAGATGCACAAATACAATTTCACTGGAGGCAAATATCTCACCTACAAACAAGGTTGTGATGAACACACATACTACATCCACCACACCTAGTGCCCACCACTCACATAGACCAACATGTGCTGAGGCACTAAAAAGCGATCTTCCCAAACCTCAAAGACCTCCTAAGCATAAAAAAGGTAGCACCTATCCTCAGCAATCTCTAAACCACTGAACAAAATCAACACCAAACACCACATGTACTAATACCCAGTGGAACCCCAAGATCAAAGCCCATAAGGCAAGCCAGCACATTACCTAGGACTTTTGTCATCTGGGACTCCATTGTACAACACACAGATCACAGATGCCCCATTTACAAAGCTAAACAAGAAGAAGATGACAGTTAGGATCCACCAAGTTAGTTACACAAGCACTCAAGTCACTACACCACAGGTACCAGTATGATTCTATCCATGTGGGAGATAACGACCCGAGACATACTTCTACTATATGAAGAGAGACATTGTGGATGTCACTTACTATGTGTCTCAGGCAGATTTGTGCCTTGCAAAGGACAACCTTCTCCCTTCACCAAGGATGATGCAAAAGATGATTGACTTCAATAGTTGACTTAGTTTCTGTTGTCTTTCTCTGGGGATTCAACATTTGTCAGCATGGGAGGACTTGGTTAACAGACCACATTACTTTGCAAAGGATGGTCTTCATCTGTCACCCCTAGGCTTCTGAATTTGGGCTAGAACTTTATCCACCCTCTTAAAGTCTTTTAGGCAATACCAGACTGACAAACCTACTGACATAGTAAATAAAACCCAACGAAGTCTAAAGGTGTTACTACTCAATGCTGGGAGCCTAAACAAGAAACTTTACACCCTACAAGCTCTCCTTACTCTGGAAAATATAGACATCTGTGTCGCTACCAAGGCATGGTTTAAATCCACAGAAAGTAGTCCAGCAGTACAAGGTTTCAATGCCTTCAATGCATTTAGACTATCAGCTGCCCAGACAGGGACAAAAGGAGGAGGAGTCTCAGTCTATATTAGCAACAAACATAACTCTAGGTTGGTTAAACTGGACGATGTGCTGTAATGTATCCATGTGCAAATCACCATAGACAAAGTCCCATACCATATCCTAGCAAGCTATAGGTTAGAATAGTGGGTGAGGTATTTACCTTACTGACACAAGGTGCAGGGTTTGATTCTCACATGGAGTATTTGACTCAGCTTAAAATGCCCCACAAAAGCAGTTAGCCTAATACTAATCTATGAATTTGTGAACCCTCTATGTCCCCAAAATCCCATAGTTCACACCTCGACTTACTGGAGACACTCACCATTAAACCAAATACCCCATTCATGAGAGACTTTAACTACACCACTGTAGACTGGGAAGCATATATTGCCTCATACTCACAGGCACAATAACTCCTAGACTTAACACAAATACTCTTGGCCAGATAGTGTGCACACCCATGAGAGGTTTAAAGACTCAGGGATCTGATACTCACAAATATGGTAGAACACTGCACAGCACACTCCCCCTCCCTGTGTCACATCCCTACTTGTGATGTTGGACCACAAAGCTTTCTCCTTCAAAATAAAACTCAACTCAGTAACCTCAGAAACTGCTGTAACCATTAGAAACTATTCCAAAGCAAACTACACCTTATTAAGTGATACTTTATCAAAATTAAATGCCCCTACCAACTTTGAGTTCAAAACAACCTATGCAGAATTATTCACAGAGACCCTTTACAACCATGTTAGAAGTAAGCCCAAAACAGACTTTAAAAACAAACCACACAGATGGAATCCTAACCTTAATAAAGTATATATAAAAAGGAAATACAGATCATGGCTAAAATCAGGAAGAATATTTCACATAATGATAGGAACTCTCTTATTAAACTAAATAGAAACTAAGAAGATTAATTAAGCCCAGCAAGGCCAATTATGAGGTCGAGATAGCCTCACAGACTAAAGACAACTACAAGGCCTTCTATAGCTATGTCCAAAACCTCAAAGACAGCACATCAGTGTGTTGAACTGGTAGTCAGTGGTGTCAGCTTCACTGAGCAAAATGACAACGAATTTATTGGTTGACAAATTCAGCTCAAATGTCACCCCAACTTGCTCCCACCCCCTCCCCCTGTCCAGTTCCATGAAATACCTACTAGGATACCTCCCAACAATTAACAGGGAGCAGGTCCTGGCAATGCTCACTAAGGCCAAAAACATAGTGTCAATTCCAACAATATCCTGGGATGCCTCCAAAATAGCTGGAAACATGATCCATTAAGACCATTTGAGTTGCTTTTCAACTATAGCCTCAAAACAGGCTTTGTACCACAAGAATGGAGGACTCCAATGCTTATCCCACTTCACAAGTGTGGACCATTAACCCAGCCTAGAAACTACAGACATATTTGTCTGACTAGTCTAATATGCAATGCAATGGAATGAATTGTCATGGAAATGATCATGAAACCCAATTTGGCTTTGTAAAGGGAAGATCATGCCTACTACACCTGGTGGACATCTTTGGGAAGGTCATCAAGGTAATGGATGAGGAGAAAATGGTGCATTCCCTCTACCTGGCTCTGGCTAAGACATTCCGTACAACACCCTATCTGGCTATAGTTGACAAACTCACCAAATGGGCATAGACACCTGTGTAACTTGTTGGGTTTCCAGTTGGCTCACAGACAGGACCCAGAAAGTCAGGATTGGTGATACCACCTCTACTAAGAGACTGGTCACCAAAGGGGTAACTCAAGGCTTCATTCTAGGACTGCTCCTATTTGGCATCCACTTCTCAGTGATAAAGGCTAATGCTAAGGGCCTTTCGATGGCCAGATTCACAGATGCCTGAAAATAGGGAGCTATCAGAGATTCCCCCATGACACAAACATCTTACAACTGGGTCTAACACAGACAAATGACTGGTGCCAAAGTCCCAGACTAAAACTCAATGCCAAGAAATGTATTATAATGCCTTTTGGGTAAACTACCACCCTGGCTAAATACTCCATAGACAAGAGTCAGGGATTTGGGTTCATGTTTACACAGTATTCTGGCCTTTCACCATCATGTAGGCAAGACAGAAATAAAATCATTCTACGTTGCCCAACTTATAAGTAGGAGCAAGCCATCCGGGTCCAAGGAAGTCACAATGCCACTTTATATGGCCCTTATCATACCCATCATTAAGTATAATGCCCCTTTCTGCATGACCATACCTATGCAACAGTTGTAATGCCCACAAAGTTTCCTTACAAAGAGAATCCAGGGTATAATCATATTGTCCTATAAGGATTGCCTTAAAGGTCTATCTCTATACTCTGTCTCCTACAGGTTACTGAGAAGCAACCTATGCCTGGCATGCAAAGCATCCTTAGATCCAGCTCTGATGGACCTTTTGCTCAACTGTAAAATGAGCAACATCAGAGCCATTAGATCCAAGAATTTAAATTTTGCTTGTGACATAGATAGGACATGTTGTTGAGACAGATATGTGACTCAGGGGATCCCCATGCCATGGAACCAACTCCTCATCCATGAGAAGCAGAGTCCATTCATAACCCTATGTAAGCATAACTTTTTGCAATGGATGGGAATTCATCCCAGGTCTGGGTCCCATGCCTCAGACAGACAGAAGCAGTCTGAAATGCCAAAACTAACATACCCCCCATTAACTCTAGAAACTTCCTAAATAGCATACCCCCTCCTAGGAATTGCCCATGATACACAGGGATACAATGGGGTTGAATTGCACTGCTATGCTTACAAAGGCCCTGTTGGTCATTAGTCTACTATATAACTGTGAACCTATGAAGATGGTGTACGCTTTTTCCTTCTCATTACCAAAGTAATGCAGCAGAGCTTTTTTCTGAATCACTTTACCTCAGTGCTCAGGTCCCAGTGCCATGTTTTGGGGAGAGAATGTGGTTAGTTAGCATTAACCATGCCCTGGATTGCTGCATTTGCATGCAGTTTCACCACTCAGACTGCTGTTCATGTTACAACCAGTGTCTCATACTGTTGAAGTAGAAGAATACTGTCTAAACCACTTGGGCTGACCGTACTGCAGAAACTTTGCAAGTAAAGGATTTTGCAGTGTTGTCAGTCTTTCTGAATCCCAGGATTATAGAGTAAATGCAAAAGTAACATTAGGCAAAACTAACCTTTTCATTCAGGTCTAAGTTCCATGAAAAGTAATAGAAGAAGGAAGCTTTTATCAAAATGCTGGGGTGTACCTGAAACCTACAATAGTATTAGTCTGAACAGCTGAGACTAACAATCGCCAAAATTAGATGTATTATAATTTCAGATAATCACATCTGATGTCGTGAGTCATGGCAATGTCAAGACAGAGAATATACAACAAATCAACAGTCTTTTCTATTGTATTTTTAAATATTGTTCAGCTTTGTACCCTACAAGTCACAATTTACCATCTTGCCTAGTATATCGTATTGTTTATAAGCACCCTAACAGCAATGTTACTCCTGATTTTGATTTAAGAACATTTTGATGCTATTATTATACTTATTAAAGTATTTATGGCAGGCAATAACTGTGTCATAATAGCTGTAAAAAATATATCTTTATATGGATTGTGTATGAAATGCAAATGTATCTAATATAAGCCAGTTAAATTATATTTGTGTTATGTCTATTCAATGTTCGTAATTTGCCAGGCTGCTTGCTTTGCTTTTTACATAAACAGATAATTTACACTGCATGATATCAAATTAGCAGAAATAAAACAAATGTGATTACGTTGCTTGTAATAAGTAAAAGATATTCAATGACTTACTGAAACAGGTTGAGGATCTCAAGGCATTATTCCAGGCATGGGAACTAACTACTTAACATCATTTCGATGTCTTGCAGTAGCTGCCTTTTCAACCAGGGCAGCTTACATAACTCGATATACCATCCTGCCTTATTTTGTAGGTATACTAATACATTCCTTCCAAATAAGGCTACATACAGCAAGACATAAGCACGGAATCACAAAATCTCAGGTACCTTCTTTTCTGACATAAGTTATTAGCCCGAATCATTGCAGAAATGTACTATGCATTATATGGTTTGATATATATTTAAACTATCTAACAGCAACTAATTTGTAAGAAAAAAAAGGATCCCTGTCCACTATTATTTAAAGCACAAGTGATAATTCAATAAAGGTGTTTAAAGCTATCCATTGAATGGTGAAGCTGGACTAAACTAATGGTTATAAACCCTAGACATGCACCATTCCTCCCCTCTGTTAACTATGCACTCTGAAGAGGATGGGCCTTGAACTATCAGAACTTTATGTACCTGTCACACTTCTAACCTGTTTGAACTAAAACATTTCCAGAAATCTGTAGCAATTGCTCTTTCACAAGATCCAAATGTGTTTCAAAATCTGTTTCAGAATATATTTATACTGAACAACCCGCTGACTAATTATCCCTCTCCAATGTTCCTGACAGATGTTTTGGTAGGCTCTGTAAAGTTTTACTGTGAACTGATTTGGAAGAGTTGTGATCTTAAGCATAGATAACTTCTTTCTTGGCACTGTCTCCTTGTTTAATGAGTATTCATGAGGGATCACAGCTGCTTGCTATTCTCTGACATGAAAGAACCCAAGGGATGTACATATTGTAGACTGATTCGATTGCCATACACTTGCCTGTGTTTTCAGATTCCAGCCACCAGGTGGAGCTAAGCATGTCTTTTTAAAGTTGAAACGTTGTCTAATGTATGAACTGCAAGGCTTTTATTTATTTTAAGATGTATTCACTAAGTTTGTAGGTACTGTTTCTTCTGTGTGCAGTATTGATGGGCTGGTGCTACTACTACCTAGAATGCCTTTGAAAACAAATTAAGAAATAAAACTGATGACATGTCATTGTCTTTCCTTCTCTTAAGTCCTGTTTGTGAAATTGTTACCCATTTTCAAGACTTTTGCAGTGAACCACTGCATCAGTTTACGAAAAGATTTATTTTCTTGTGTATAACATATTTACAGGTATAATCAGCATACATAACCAGAATCCATTCATTCATTTAAGTATTTTATCGCTATGCAAAACTTGCTGTCATTTACTTTTCACAAGTGAGCCAAAAGTACCTCAAAGATTTACCTACCTCCTCAGGGTTATCCATTACACAAGTAGACATTATAGGGCTTACAACCAGGTTACTATAATTGTTGTATTCTATGTTAATAATGTAAATGGTGATTTTTTCCCACCATTCTCTACAGAAAATGGGATTACTGTCCAGTTAGATTTTCCCAGTAAACAAATGCAAATACTAATTTCCTATCTTCCTTTCCAAACATATTCCTTTATCCTTTAAGACACACTATTTTTATCAGTGATTACCCCACAATTGAACAAGCTGTCTAGCCATTCACCCTGCATGTTGTTTGTTCAAGCAGGTAAAGCATGAAATACAAGATAATCTGGTGCCTCCACTCTTGGCTCTGGCAGATCATTTGCAAAATTCTCTACTCACCACTGTTCCTCTCTACATCAACTAAATTGTCTCAAATTCCCTCACCATCTCACTTATCTACAATTAACTACTGCCCATAAACATATTTACTACCCAGCAACTTGCCCATCCCTCTCCTCCATATTGACCGTGTACCATCCTAATCGACACCTTAGGTCTGAAAACAAAATGTTACTCAGTGTTAATAAACCTAACCTCTCAGCCAGCCAAATGTTGTATTCTTTTACTGTCTCTAAACTATGGAATAATCAATCAGAACCATCAGTAATCCTGCTTCCTTTAAAAGATCCCTCAGAATACATCTCTCCTCTCACCAGGGGTGTAGCTAGGATATTCAAATTTGTACTCACAGCTCTCAAACTGCCAACCCCCCTCCCCAGCCAAGCTACGGCCATTCTCATAATTCACAGTTCGCTCTTTTAGTGTCAATGAAGAGGCATTCGCTGTAATGCCTCTTCAATAATATAATATAGATTCACTCAAACTCAGTTCCTTGAATTGAAAATGAACCTGAAAGTCAGTTCTTTGAAAAATGTAGCATGGTAGTTGGGGTAGAGGAGTCATAGGTTCATAGGTTCATAGGTTTATACTAGGCTATCTGCCCTAAGGCATTTATAAGCCTAGCCCAAACTTTTGTGGCTTACATGAAAAAATACTGTGCCCATTAGTTTGGTGTGCCTCTGTCCAGCAGTGACACAGAGATGATTCCCGGGGTAAACCTACGATCTCCCATCCACAGGTCAAGATTTCTCTTGAACAGAGTCAGCGAGGTGCTCTGCCTCACATGGACCAGGATTTTATTCCACAGCATAGGGAGTGTTGCTTTTGTTTTCTGTAACTAAGGTACAGGTTTTGAGCTTGAGTAAATTACTAACCACCTGCTACCCCTAACTAGGGTGTTTCATTCACACACACACCCCTACCTACCTCTTAGTGCAAGAAATATGGACAAAGCCTAAAATAAACAGGGGCAGATATTAAATAATGCTCTCGTGAACTTAGAAAGTTACTAGAATAACAGGATTTGTGCTACTATGAGAAAGTTGCTAGAATAACAGGATTTATGCTAGTATTAATTTTTCTAAAGGACATGAAGTCTGAAACTGAAATGTCTGTCATTATTTAGCAACTCCAGCCTTCAATGATTTTCTAGAAAATCACAACATTTATGAGGAACAGACAAAAAATACGGGGCAAAAATCTGGACATTCTGCAAAATTTGGACAGCTGAGAGGTATGCTACCTACCTTTCACACACACACACACACACACACACACACACACACACACACACACACACACACACACACACACACACACACACAAATACCTCTCAACCTCTTAGAGCAACAAACCCATAAATAAAACTGAGGCAAAGACCCAAAAATAAGGACATTTTTTTTTAAATATTGCTCTTATAAACGTAGAAAGATAATAGAATAGTAGTAGGTCTTGCATTAGTACGAATTTTCTGAAAGGTATGAAATTTGAAACTGAAATGTCTGCCATTATTTTCTAACTTCACTCTTAAATGATTTACCACTAATTTGCCAGAAAACCACAATTTTATGAAAAACGGACCAAAAATGTGATGCAAAAATATAAAATTGCCAGACAATACAGCTGGGAACCTGTCAAAGAAGGGACACCATTTTAATATGAGCACTGTTACCTTGAGCAGCTGACAAAATTAGAGAATCTACATGCATTTCTGAAATAAAAGTAATGTATAACTGATCATTACAGTTATTTATAATTGTAAACCCTCCACGTTTTCTTCCAAAATTGATATTTTGCAGAGGGATTATTACGGGGAGAGCAACATTTTGAGCCAAAATTGGGGACAGTTGAGAGGTTTGGATATTTCTAATTCTATAAAGCAATTTATTTGCATGTACCTCTCAATCTCTTAATGTGGGAAATCTGGACAAGGCCAAATATATTGGGGGAACATACAAACAGTACTAAAAACTGATCTTGTATAAACTTAAGACAGTTGATAGAATAACAGGTCTTGCTTTAGCATGCATTTTTCTGAAGGTTATGACATCTGAAACTTAATGTCTGTCATTATTTAGTGACTTCATTCCTAAATGATTTGCCAGAAAAGTTTTATTTTGCATTTTAAAGCATGAACACCAATAAATATCTACTAAACAAAGTAATGCAGTCTCACAATGAAACTAGACTTAGCATTAAAACTTCTCTGCCCTTGAAACTCACATTCATTGAAACAGCATTGAAACCCACATTCAAAGAAAATACATTTTGCCAGTGGCATCTAAAGATTAACTTTGGGCTGTTTTCAAATCATAGGCCCCTTGCACATGAAACATACACGTGCCCTTTGATACACCTCCCTGATTGTATTAAGTTATATTCCTTGTACAATACAGTATATTTGTTAGAGAGCATTTTAAATTTATTGTTTTGAACATTTTTCCAGTAAACAATGAAATAAAATGCATGCACCAATAATAACAAAACAGCCCAATTCTGAACATTTCCATCATAAAAGTCTACTCAAACTTCTACAGTCCACCAGTATCAGTAAATATGCACAATCTCTGAACTAGTAAATGCCATCTACATAATTCCACATTAAAAACATCTGTAACTAATGACGAGGTTGCTGCTAGCAAACTTTATATTTCATTGTTTCATCTACAAATAAAGTGCCTGTTGCCCTTGAGGAATAAATTGCCTATGTTGCATTAAAAAAAATGATACGCTAGTAATATTACAATAGGGAATGGATGGCAAACTGCTAACAGGTTCATAGTTACTACTAGATATCTTCGCCAAAAAGGACTACATCATCTACCCCCCTTTATAGCACAGTACAGTATCAGCAATGCATCTCGTTCACCCGATTGCCCCAACCGATAATCCATTCACACACACACACACACACACACACACACACACACACACACTCCATTGCATACCTGATAATCTCGCTCACCCGATTGCCCCAACGATAATCCATTCACACACACACACACACACACACACACACACACACACACACACACACACACACACACACACACACACACACACACACACTCCATTGCTTACCTGATAATCTCGTTCATCCGATTGCCCCAACGATAATCCATCCGCGCACATTTCCCGCTTGCAGCCAGCCAGACATGATGACGATAATCCATTGCCCCTGCTATACATTTCCTGCTCACAGCCAGCCAGACATGACGTGACGTGAGCTCAGCTCTATTTTTCTGGTGCCCAGCAGCCGGATGTGATGTGAGCTCAACTCATTGGTTCTGGCACCCAGCATCCTTAAAGGAGCAACGCTGTTTAAAAAGCTACCCCCTCTTCTAAAGAAGTTGTACTGAAATCAGTACAGTGCGTGTGCCTCCAACATCCCTGCCTCTCACTATCTATGCACCTGCACCCTAACAAATAACCTCAAAGCCTGACCTCCCTCACTGGAACCTTACTCTTCTCCATTTAATTACTGGTATATCTACTCCTTCTGTCTACCATACCAACTCCTTCCGCTGTCACTATAGCTTGCTTTTTCCCTACTTATCCCACCTGTCTCCTATTCCTGCCCTTAAGTTAATTCTCCTCACTGCTAAAAATTCTGCATATACATTTATACTTATGTTATTTGAATGTCTTTCTGTTTTCTATTTCTTCATTTATACCATGATTGTAAACAATTCTTCACTACTGTTATTAATTTTATTTTAATGTACAACTCCTGCTTGGCATACTCTGTATTGTGTCCAGTATTTCTTTGTATGTAATTAAATGTGGGGCTTTTCTCCCCAGGCCTTCACTGAAAATGGACTCATTCTAGACCCAGTGGACTTACCCGGTAAACAAATTCAATAAATAAATAAAATAAATACTTCCACCTACATTTAATTCTAATGAAGAAAAACTTACTCATGCCAATAAAAAATGACATCATAAACTTAACCCATTTTGGTGTATATATTTCTGGGTCTGTGTAAGTGATTGTACAAAGCATTTTAAGTAGCTGTGCAGGAGGGAATAACTGAAAGTACATATCTTTATACCTGAGAATTCATTGTGTATTCAATAATTATTAATTATTTAAACACACACACACACACACACACACACACACACACACACACACACACACACACACACACACACACACACACATCAGTTATTTTCAGTAACCATTTGAAATCTCAGAATCCACTAGAGTGAGTCCCGAAATATGGAAAATGAATGGCTGAAAGATTGGACTTTTATATACCAAGATGCTATTTCTCATGATATTGCCTTTTCTGTGAAGTATGGCAATCCCGGAGTTGTTATATATAAGTTGAAGGGTTGTGAGGGGTGCAGGGGTTTTTTTTATTATTTTCAGTGTTTTCTGATTCACTGTTTTGTGCGGACGTGTGGATTCAAGCTTTTGTGTTCACCTTTTGCAGATCTTTTGTTTTTTTCTGTTTGGTCTTAGATATATATATCAAAAACAAACAGTCCGGACCACCAGGCTGATAAAAAAAACAGTAGGTTAATAAAATGCAGTAGGTTAGCGCTTTCAGGTTTAAAAAACCTTCTTCAGACATCATACAAAAGTTATGAACACCTTTTAAAATACATAATAGCCAATCAAAGATTCAGTAAAAAGCCCTCCTCTTTTTAAAAAAAGGCTTAATAGGAATAACACCATTCAAACCTGGTGCTCTATCAGCACCCGGGTTAATTATCCATCTAGTTTCACTACATTCTGTTATGTTTCTCAAATCACCCCCCCCTTCCTGGTTGGATGAATAACCTGCAAAACCATAAAAGAAAATACATGCCCAGGGTACTGCTTTACATGCTGATACAGAGCATTATGTGTTTTGGCTGTATGTGTAGCTGACATATGTTGTAACACCCTGTCTTTCAATCTACAGTTCATTTTGCCAACATAAAATGAACAACATTGCATTCAGTGAGCCAAGTATACAACATTACTGGTCAAACAATTAGCATATTGTTTCAATGAATAGCTCTTTCCAGACAGTGGATGAATAAATATATTGTTATGTCTGATATATTGGCAAACTTTGCAATGTCTACAGGGTAAAGTCCCTTGTCGCCCCATGACAGATTTCCTAACCCCTTGTTGATCTATGCATAGCAAATCCTTTAGGTTCTTATTGCGTTTAAAGCAAAATGCGGGTTCCTGAGTTATTAATGCCTTCACCCTATCATCTGTTAACAAGATTTTCCAATTTTGTCAAATAATGTCACATATATCTCCCACATTATTGCTGTAATTCAAAGTTACTCGTAGGGACTGCCTACTTGTATCAGTCTCCCTGTCATGCACCTGTACAGTTTCAGAAAACCAGGGTTTTGCTTTATTCAACCTCTCTTTTTTACTTTTATTAAATGCCCGTTGTATTATGTTCTGATTATATCCCCTTGCTTTTAAGTTCACCATCAGTTCTGTGGACTTCTCTCTATATGTCTCATCATTGGTACATAGCCTGGATGTTCGAAAAAATTGTCCCTGAGTGATATTGTTAAATGTATATCTGTGGTGCGTACTATAATAGGTTAGGAGAGTATTTCTCCAATATTCCTTCCTATATAGCACAGTCTCAATCCTTTTCTCTGTGTTTTTCATCATTTGGACATCTAAAATGTCATTTTATGGGGTCAGGTTACAGTCATTATACTAACACATTCTGTGCTCCACAAACCTCAGAGATGCTGGGCCATTCTATGGACTCCAGTTACAGTCATTATACTAACACATTCTGAACTTCACAAAAGAATAGAGGGAATGCTATACTTTGGAGAGAATCCACTGTAATGTCTAAGGTCACGGAATCCTTTAATGATCCCCAAGTACTGCATGCATTTATTTATTTATGTATTTATTTATTTATTGGCATTTGTTAACCGGGTTTGTCCAGTTGGGCCAGAGACCCATTTTCAGTGGAGACCCAAGGAGAAAAATTCCAGTTACAAACAGTTTATAATACATAGAAATTCAGTTTGCAATCTGTATAAATCTGTTTATAATACATAAAAGTTCAGTTTATAATACAAATACATGGAAACACATTGTAGGATAAGAAATAATGATTAAGGTAAAACACATACAACATATACAATAGTTTTTTTTTTTTGTAATAATTTGATAAAATGGAAAACTCTGTACATTAGTTATTTTTTACTGGATACCCTGGAATAGATGCAAAGGTGGCTAAAGTTCATTTAAACCTACTACAACATCTTTGGAAGGGTAGTTTAATTTAGCAGGAGATTTTAACTGCACATCTGGAATAGAAGATACAAGTGAGCAGAAGAAAGCTAAAATGCTGCCATCAGCTAAAACACTAAATATATGAATTACTAAAAAGAAATGTATCCATTTATCTTTTATCTATATTTATCTTTTAAATTTAAGGTTTTGCAAAGAATTTGTAAGCAAAAAAGAAAAAAAGGGGGTGATCTTGTAAATGACACTGACATAGCTGAGTATAGATGGACACATTTCTTTAGAGCTGACAAGTTTTCAGGTCTGAATAGTAAGAATAGCATAAAACAATTAGTTAAGAGGAAGCATAGCTATGTATGAAATGGAATTCCCTTATATGTCCTCTACATGTTTTTATATGCTCTTTTATATGTTTTTATACTACATATTTTATATTGCATATTTTCTATGCTTTGTATGTGTTCCGGGTTCTATGTCTTAATATGTATGTTTTAATATGGCTGAAAATGCTTTTTAGACTATGTTTTAAGTAGTATTAATTATGCAATGCATTTTAATTATCGGTCAGATGACTGGATTTCAAATATAATTGGCTGGCATTTTATATTTAAACTGACTAACATTGTTGATTTTATGTTGTGTTGAGAAAGAATCTTGTGTATTCAAAAGCTTCATCAGCAATGTATTTTATGGTCAGAATTCTAGCTTTTTCTTTTAATTTAAAACTATACCTTGTTCTCTATCTGATCATAATGCACTAATCATTACTATAGTAATGGATATAAGGAAATTTCAGATTATTCATAGAATCCCAGTATATATGATGAAATTAAAAGAGTTTAAGAGTTACCTTAAGGAACAAATTGAGGATTCTTTTTTGAATGATAATGGTCAGGTTAGTAAAGTCATACTATGGGACTCTTTAAAAATGCATATTAAAGATACAATGGGTAGATAGGTTAGTAATAAAATGAAAGAATGGGAGAAAGAGTTGTTAGAAATACAAAATAAAATACACAAAGCAAGGTTTGAACAACAAACAAATTGGATAATACTGAAATTATTAAAATATTAATGACAAAATATCAAACAGTTATAACGCTTAAAGTGGGGATAGCTTTAGAAAAAGTAAAATTCCATAGTTATGTGATAACTTCAAAAAATCTACATAGATTAGCCAATGTAAATAAGATGTAAGCAAACAAGCAACAATCAATATTATCCAAAATTCTCACATTAATAGGCTTACTTCACATATGGATGAAATGCTTAATATTAAAAAAAAAATCCATGAAGATCTTAATAAACATAACTCATTACATCTAAGTGACACCTCCAGGTGGATATGCAGTTAACTCCTAGTGACACCTCTAGGCATCAAATATTACTTGTTCATATTTGCATTAATAATTCCAAAAGCATGTTATGTACAAGGTTTTAAAAGATTTCAAGTTAAAGCTTACACAATACTAAGCTCAACTACATTAATATTTGGCCTCTTCTTTAGTGCAGTTAAATAGATGTTAACTGCTGTTTTTATTATATTCATTTATATAGATATAATTTTCACATTGTTCTAAATATCTAAATAACCACGTAACACAGTCAGAACTCCTTAGCCTCATATGAAAACTCTCAGCTAGATTAATAAAACACTGCTAACAGTATGTATGCAGCTTGAGTGGTTGCTGAGATATTTTAAGTTGTTTGCAAAATATTACAAATGTAATAGTTACTGTGTTTACTGTGAGTTATAAAATTCAATTTAAGACCTGGAACCTAAAGAATACTACCACTGTAAAAATAGTTTTTGTAGAACAGTTCGCCAGTTATACTTCTTTCATAACCCCTATGGTTTCAAAGATATGATCATTTGTTTGAAATGTGATGATATAATTTGATTCTGTCAAAAGGCTTAGCCTCCATATATTAGAAGTTATGGTACAAACTTCTTGAGTTCCATTGGAGTTAATAAACATGAAAATAATAATCCTAATGACTCCAAAATTGGCAATTATATAAAGAAAAATGTTACTTGTAAACTAAATGACCAACAAATATCTCAGTTGAATAAGCCTATTACCTTGATAGAAGTTAAAGAAGCTTTAAAAAAAGGTAAACTTGGGAAAGCTACAGAGTTAGATGGTTTAAGTATGGAATTATATAGTCTGTTTCCATTAAATATTTTAGAATCACTGAGTGGCATTTTCAGGATAATTCAGGGTAACAAAAATAATTCCTCCTTCATGGAAATTTTCTGTAATCTCACCTATACTTAAACATGGAAAGGATAATAAGTTAGTCTCCTCATATACCCCTATTTCATTATTAAATGTAGGCTATAAAATATTTACTTCCATTTTTGCTACAAGATTAAGAGATGTAGTAGATACATTAATTAATAAAGATCAAACAGGATTTATAGTCAATAGATTAATGTATGATATTATAAAAAGGGTAGTAACTACTGTATCTCAGATTTAGCAAATAGAATGAACAAGAAATTGGCCATAATTAACTTAAATATTGAGAGAGCTTTTGATTCTGTAGATTGGAACTACTTATTTAAAATTTTAGATGCATTTGTATTTCCAGAACAGTTTATTGGAATATTAAAAAAGACCTGTATATAGACTCCATAGCATATGTTAAAATTGGATCTTACATTTCTTAAGGATTCACTTTAAACAAAGGCACAGGTGTCCCTTGTCTCCTTTATTATTTCCATTAGTTATCAAACCCTTAACTAATACTATAAGAGGCAATGATGCATTCTCAATTTATAGAGATTGTCAATCTAAAATATAGCTTTTTGCAGACAATATTTTACTAACTGTAGGAGACTTCAATTATTTGATCAAAGAAATAGATGAGGAAATTGAAAAGTTTCAGGAAGTATTACTGTTGAAATTTAATAGCAATAAAACTGAAACTAGTGTTAAATCAATCACTAGATAGTAAGTTTAAGTATAAATATGCATATAATTGGGAGGGAAAAGAATTTAAATATTTAGAAATAAAAATCTATTCAGATGTGAGTAAGATTATTAACAATAATTTGTGATAACTATTTACAATTGTCTCTACTATAAAGCAAAGCATTTTAAACAGAAAAAGAAATGTTATGAGCAGTTGCTAGTTAATTATTGAAGTCTGTTTAGCCAGCAGTTCTTTGAATTTCAGCCATATATTACAAGACGCTGTAATTCTAGATGTTCTTGTCTTGATCATAATAAGTTCAAGATGACAAACTTCAGTTGTGAATGTACAAATTCCTTTATAGTAGGAGTCATCTGATTCTTCCAGTTCTTGGTGATGACCTTTCTTGTTAATGTTAAGATACTCCATAAAAGAGGATATTTTATTTTCATGACACAAGTGAGAATAGGTGTATTAAATAAAATAAGAGATTTGGAAAGCATAAATTTATCATTAAAAACAGACTGTAAGAGAGAATTCATATTATCCCAATATGTTTTAAGTTTTATACAATCATAAAACATATGCTGCCATTCAGCTTTATCTACATCTCCAGCATCCTATCTCTTTATTATACAGCAATTCAACTTTATGTGGTGTGATAAATGTTTTTTTTTTACTTTTGAGGCTAGATTAGGTTAGTGTTTATTAATATAATTACATTATCCAAGATTATAGCTTTAATACCTGACAATTTTTTTTTAACATTCTCTTTATTGATTTTTAAAGAAAAAAAAATACTTACAATTCTTAATCACAGAACGAACATACAAACTACATAAAAAATAACTATATACAAGTCTCATCTATATCATAACAAATAAAACTCATACAAATTTCCTAATATCATGTCATAATCAAGTCTAATACAGATTTCCAGAAAACCTCCTGTAAAGGTAGTTGCTTCATGGAATACCACAAATATTTGTGTGCAAGTAATTGCTTACTAGCTACTTGCTTAAAACCTATTTTTATGTTAATTAAATATTATATTACATTACACTGACAACATTTTTTTAAAGAAAATGGAAAAAAAACTTTAATTTCATTCTTGTGGTATCCTAAAAAGCCAGATAATTTCTTATAGAAATCATATACAATTATGGGAATTTGGTGGTGTTAGCTTCCCACATGTAGAATATTATTTTTTTGTTGCAAGGTTTAACTCTGTTATACTCTGGAAAGACTCAACCTACACTAATCAAAGGAAAACCATCCAGGAGCAAATTATACTAAATTCTTATAGGCTTATTAAAGATGATAAATTAGAAATATGCAATAACCCTATCATCTGGTTAACAAAATTTACCTTAGAAGGAAATTCATTTGATTCTTTATAATTTTCATATATGAAATCAATTCTTAAAACAGTTAAGAAATATAATTTTAAAACTCAACATCAAAATGGAAATGTTTATGTTTTCTTATTGCACATACCTCTAAATTTAAGGAAACTCAGAACAATGTTAAAATGAATTTACTAAAAAGGAATGGATTAGCATTATGGTGTGATGCTTTAAAAAAGGAAAAGCTAAGTCCCCACAATATTTAATGAAAGAATATAAGTTGGACATTTCTGCTAGCCAGTTAATATTATCCATCAGTAAGAAATTAAATGATTTTGTGGATAATGTAAGTTTAAGAGGAGCAGAACATTATTCCCCCATTATATAAATATATGAATGCTGTTATCAAAGGTCAACTGACATACAAAGGAAGCTTGTCCAAGCTATATAAGTTAATTATAAATAATAATAATAATTTTGATGCAAAACTTTGGACTGTTTTAAATAGTAGTGGACTGAGTGACTCAATAGATGGTAAAAATACAGCGTTGATACTTAAATCAGTTAGTCAAACATCTTCAATGTATAGTGTAAATATTTATGCAGATATATATACATATAATGTTTGTTACTACATATAAAATCACTAAGTGTAGTAAAATGGCTTAGTCAGTTTGTTGGAAATGTAGTAAAGATGTAAAAGCTAATTGGACACACATGCTTATGGACTGTGAAAAATTAAATGGAAGAGATAAGTATGTTTTTTCAGGTGTTATGGTCGGATAATTGTTCTTTAACTGGATCAGTAATACTAATAAATGTTCTACTTCCTGTATATGTAAAAGCCAAATAGCAAAGATTCTTTTGGGCTCTGTTGGCAACTGCAAGAAAAGTTATTACAAAAAGTTATAAATCGAACCTAGTTCCTACATTCAAATAATTTCTAAATTGAACAAAAATACTATGTAAAACTGAAAAAGAAATGATCAGAATAAGATCCATAAAGCATAGTAAGACCTTTAGTTGTTGGGATAACCTTGAAATGTTGCTATTGAAATATCAAGAGTCTTAATGTGTTAATCGTATAGGATTACCTTGATGATTTAATGTATTCCTGTCATTATATAACAATATGTGAAGTTGAATTTCTTCCTTTTGGGTGTATATTGCAAATATGCTAAATTTATAAAAAAAAAAAAAAAAAAAAACTTTTCTTAAAAAAAAGAAAGAGAGAAAACTTATAAAGTCACCTTTGGCCCTAAATTTCTTTGATCACTGTGATGTATTCAGGTTCTCACATCAAATGCCGTTATTGTCTGTCATAGTTAATGACTCCTCCACACTGATAAAACAAAACAAAACAAAAAAAATGTATCTGGTCATTTGAGAAGGTAATACAGGGCCAAAATAACTATATATTTTCTTCTCACTTTAATTGCTACAACTTGAATACATAATCTAGGATCAAGGATACATGTCATTTATCCTGCTTGCACATAGCCATCCCATGGCTTTCTGTTGTATAAAGCAGCCAAAGACTTTGTTCAGAAACTATGATCCACCAATCACCCTGATAATGAATTTGCCCTATTCTGCTTCTCCAACTACACATTTTTATATTTTAAGCTGCATGTATAGGTACATAGTAATGACATTACCATTTTTGTCTTTCAATAATGAGTGTCCAGCCTGTGTGTTCACTAATGCAAATAAATAGTATAAAAAGAGGGCTGTCATGTTGTCCCAATAACCTTGTTCCCAGAGATAAAAAATTAGTACCATCTTGTGATCTTTCTTGTGTCAGCCATAGAATGCTGACCATACAGTTAAGAAATGTATATCAGACTTTACTGGTAGATTATTGTGTATCTGTAAATATTGCATTATCTTGGGAGGGAAGCATGTTCTTTTCATTTTTGTATCTATTATGTCCATATGATAACCTGAATCATAATTTATCTTTTAAGATATTTGGCCACCAAATACCCATGCCCACTTTTGGCAACATTAGTCAAGGTGACCAAATCACTTACAGCCAATTTTTACACAATCATGTAGCTATTCCTGACACAGCACAATGCTTGTGATGCATATTCTCCTATCTAGGAGATACTATTCATCATGGTTAATGTCTAAAGCAGTTAGTCAACACAACTCTTCCCCCAACAGACACTACCTAGAGTCTTTGCTGTTCTCTATGATGCCATTTATTTATTTATTTTTTTTTGAAGGGAGTGACTTGAAGTGAAAACACAAAACATGTTTTTGGGATGTTGGAAGAACCCCAGAGAACCACAGGGAAAACATACAATCTCCTCACAGGCATTGGCCAGAGCTTAGGATGAACCTTGCACCTTCTGCTTGAGAGAGAAAAAAAAATGTTAACCATTAGGACAACCGTGATATGTTGACAGTTGATGTGACACCCTAACCCTATGTAGAAAATGGGGAAAAGCAGGTGGATGATAATTGTTATCATATGGCTGGCCATGATGTCTTAAATTATACCTTTGTTTTGTATTTTGTGTTTCTCCTCAAATATTTAAATACTCACTTTGTGCTTTTAGAAAGGAGCCGTAGTTTGTAAAGTGGAAATATTCTCCTCAGGTTTCCACTGAAAATTGGTTGTACCAAGTCAGAGCTTCTTAGTTAACAAACAAAAATAATATTTTTTTGTGGAAATTTAGAACATTTCTTTATAATACAATAGTAAACTTGTCATTCCATCTTTCTTTGTATCTTAATTCCATGCCATAATTCCACTGTCCACACTGATAATAATAATCTGTGACAGTAGCAAAAATGAGTACATTAGTGATGACACCTAAATGAAGGTTGGCCAGACTAGTGTAATTGTGCCTGCATAAATAATACATTTTAAGTCTCAGAATAAAAATAAGGATAACTGTGAAATCAATGGGATGTTTCACTGAAATAAGAAGATATGGCACAGTTTCAGTATCCTCACAAACAGTACTTTGAGCACAGTTATGAAGTGAAAGTAGCAGTCATAAAGAACCAGTCATCACTTTGAGATTCTACCGTTAAAACTGTTTTGTTAATTAACTGTCCAACCAGCCTAATCAAGCATTTCGCATTCCCAAGTGAGAATTTCATTAGGTGTGTACTGCACTACAGAGACAGAGATACCTATGAGGTAAATAAGACAGAAAAGAGCAGAGAGGAAGAGCAAATGAAGACCTGAAATTCTGCAACAAATCCATGGCATCCTTTATGTATGTTTCTATACATTACACTGACATACTTTGCATGCGTTTGTCCATGTGTCTGTTTTCGTGTGTGCATGCATGTGTGTGTGCACGTTTGTGTGTGTGTGTGTGTGTGTGTGTGTGTGTGTGTGTGTGTGTGTGTGTGTGTGTGTGTGAGTGAATGTGTGTGTGTGTGTGTGTGTGTGTGTGTGTGTGTGTGTGTGTGTGTGTGTGTGTGTGTGTGTGTGTGTATACCACATTTATGCCAGTGGGAGTTCTTTCATAGTTCATAAGATGAAAGATAATAGTTGTGAATGCTGGACAATTTTTAAGTTGTATGGAGGAGGAGGTCGAGATGCCTCTGCGACATGATACTCATACCTCTCAACTGTCAAGACTTTTGGTTTTCTGGCAAATCATTGAGATGATCAGAGGACTGAAGTCACAAAATAATGACTTACATTTGAGTTTCAGACTTCAAATCCTTCAGAAAATGTATTTTAAAACAAATCCTGTTACTCTTGCAACTTTCTAAGTTTATAATATTTAAAATATTTCCCTATTTTTGGGGCTTTGCCCCCCTCCCATTTTGATGGTCTTTGCCCAGATTTCTTGCACTAAGATGTTGAGAAGTGTGACGATACCGCATCATGGAGATGGGATAACACACAATACTACACCATTTGCAAGGAAGATTACACGGAATGTGAACACTGTGGCTGGCCACAGACAGAGAGTGCATGCTTACTGAAAACATTTACTAACATGAATGGCAAAGGGTAGAAATAGGCCAAGAATGTAGCAGCCCACTCACTGGAAATGTGAGAATACCCTGCTTCCACAATGAGTCGCCAATTTATAATAACAGAAGGAACTATCTAAATATCAGAAACTGACCTGGTAAAGGCATTTAACTGTAAACTTTTTTTTTTTTTTTTTTGCAGGAGATAAGCCCCCACTCCTGCCCCCCTGAACTTATATATACCAACTCCATGGTTACACAAACAGGAAGAAGAGAGGAATTTCACTGAGATACATTCCTGTCCCTCTAACATGTCCTATTTAAGTCGCAAGCAAAGCTTAAATCCTTAGATCTGGAAGTTCTGGTGCTGTTCATTTTTTGGATACACAAAAGTTCCATCAGAGCAGGATCTAGAGATGCCTTGTATGCCAGGCATAAATCAACTCTCACTATTCTGTAGGAGACTATACAGAGAGGGCTGTGAGATGATCTGCATAGGACACTGTGTTTATGCCTTGTATTCTTTTTGTGATGAACCTCTCTGAAAATTCCAGATATTACATGTGCCTGGTCAGATACATACCCAAAGATGGGTCTGATGTAGGCTGAGTACAGTGGCACGATGACTTCATTAGACATATATGCCATGCCCTCACTTAAAAGTTGAGTCATAGAACGAGTTTCTTACCACCTTGGACACATGTTGGCCAAGAGCTACATTACTATCTACATCAGTACCCACTCCTTGACTACCTTAGTTACTTTTAGGGATGTTTTATCAATGAGGTAGTTTCCCCTGGGTGATAATATTCCCAAAAGGTAGTATTATCCATTTCTTGGCTTTGAGATTTAAGCCATGGATTTAGCACCATCTGTCTTTGTTAGACCATCCTGTTCATAGGTTAGAACTAGGCTAACTGCCCTTGTGAGCCATTTCAAGCCTAGTCAATTACCCCACGTGAGAATTAAACCCTGCACTTCATCCTCCCACTTGCAACATCCTGTAACATTAACATGTTAGTATCTTAGGGGCAGCGGGCTTCTATGATTGCTTCTAACTTGCAATCATCTGCAAACATTGTAAGCCAGAGGTGCTTAACACTGGCCTTGACTTCCAAAAAATAAATGCTAAAGAGAAGTGGATCCAACACAGAGCCCTGGGAGAATCCACTAGTGACTGACCTCTTTGCTTGAAGTGGTCTTTCCAGTCCTAACTTTCTAGGTCCTCTGTGTGAGCCAGCTGGCTATCCAGGCAGTTGCATAGGGGTATATGCCTAATTCTATGAGCTTGTTTATAATGCCCAAGTGAAGTATTGTGTCAAATGCCTTAGCTAGGTCAAGGCAGGCAGTATGCACCATTTTGCCATCATCTGTTGCCTTGGTGACCTTCTCAAAGAAGTCCACCAGGTTCAGTAGGTATGACCTGCCTTTGACAAAAGCAAACTGGGCTGGGTCCAGTGTTTGAAGGTTTCCTGTGCCATTGTTAATCATTTCCTGAATAATTCTTTTCATGGCTTTGCATATAAGACTATTCAGACTAATGGGTCTGTAGTTCCTAGAATCTAATGATGGTCTGCCCTTGTGCAGACGGATGACTGTTTTAGTAAGCCATTCATGTGGAATGAAGCCTTTGCAGAGACTATGGTTGAATAGTGATTCCATTAGCCCTGATAGGTCATATTTCAGGCTATTTAGAAGGCATCCTGGGATATTATCAGGGTCCACTAATGCTGTATTCATTGCCTTAAAGATCACATCTAAGACCTGCTCCCTACTGATAGTTGGAGGGATTATGTCATGTAGTATTTTCAGGGGGGGTGACTAGGGTTGAGAGGGGAATAAAGGTTTACTATCTCTCCTGGTTCTACCAACATGACTGCATTAATCAGCAGTTTGTCACACTATTGTGTACTGCCTTTTAGGTTTCAGTCACAGCTAAAAAAGACATTATGGTTGTCCTTAGCCTGGGACACTCCCTTCACCTCAAAATTTGCTTAGACTTAATTAGTCCTCTTAGTTGTCTATTCAGTTTGATGAGAGAGTTTTCTTTTTTTTTTCTTTTCTTTGGTGTTACACTTACTAATTTTAGCTACAGCTTTTTTCTTTTGTTATATAGCCTGTTTAATTTTAGATTTTGCCAGGGAGGTTTGTTTGTGAGTTAGTTTTGTGTTTAAGTCTTGTAGGCACAACAACTTCTATGCAATCATTGACATGGTAGCATAGAGCTTCTGTGAATAACTCCACATAGGCTGCTATGTCATCTGGATTTGGAGTAGCTCGAAATGTCGACAGAGTATCACTTAATAAAAGTTAGCTTGCTTTGGAATAGTTTCTAACTGTTACAGTATTTGCTGGGCTTACAGAATTGTTCCTTATTTTGAAGGATACTGCTTTGTGGTCTGATATTTCCTATGGAAAACAACCATTGCAGAGTTCATCTTCACTGAATAGTGCACTGTGAGTTGGATCCTCCTGACCTCTGCTATTGGAGTGTAGTTGGGCAGTCAGAGACACCACACCCACACACCATTTTAACTCACTCCAGATGAATGCCCCTCCCTAGTGATTTTTGCTACTGTTAATATAACCTCTACTGGAGGATTAGATGTAATTGCCTTATGGCTCATACTAGGAACTTAAATGAATTCCCAGGCTTATATTTATTGCAAACTGCATTTTTAGTGACAGTATGTATTTCACTTACAGTTCTTTGTTAAGACATGGATATTATTTGCACCATTCTTTATTTATCTGTAATGTTACTTATTGTTGTATAGATTATGCTAACATGCCATCACCTGTTACATTGTTTATGGTTTATACTTTACTAATACATGCTCTATTAGTGGCAGTTTATTTTTTGATAATGGGTTGGTTGATAGCAACCTCTCTTTTGACCACCACATTGCCACTGTGGTCAGAATGTCCTTCTATGTGGCACATCTTCTTACTAAGGGTTTTGCATCCAGGAAGAAAGAAGTCATTGTCTCCCTCTACTCTTCCCTCATTAAGCCAATCATCGAGTACAATGCCCCATTTGGCATGTACCTAACTAGACACTTGCAACAACTGGAGAGGCTGCAAAAATACCTCACAAAGAGGATCCTAGGCCTTAAACACTTGTCCTATATGGGCAGACTCAAAAAACTCCAACTGTTCTCTGTCTCATATCGCCTACTTAGAGGTGATCTCTGCTTGACTTACAAAGCCATGTCTGACCAAGCTCTGTTAGAAATGCTACATCTAAAGAAATCACAATCCCTCCACACTACATGCTCCAGAGACCTCAACCTCATTACCATAATCAACAGAACAAGCTGGAGGGACAGGTTCATAACCCAGAGACTGCCCATACTAAGGAATAGGCTAACCATACATGTCAAGCAGAGCACCTCACTGGCCCTCTTCAAGAGAAACCTTGATGAGTGAATAGGAAACAGAAAATTCACCCCAGGGATTACTCCAGTGGCTGTACTCAACAGAGGTTCTGGATATTAAGGTCGGGCGGCACGATGTCAGGGTAATCCAATGGGCTAGGCTTGTATAGGGCTACAGGGTAATTAGCCTAGTACATACCTATGAATCTATGAACCTATGAGTATCTTCTGTCCAGTTTCCATAAACACTGCTTCATGATCAAGAGTTTGCACTTAATATATTTCCTTAAGGTTTTGCCTTTAACAGATGTCATAATAAAAATAGCTGCACTGGCGTCAAATCCATCATATGGTTAATAAAGGAATGGATGAAAACATGAAAACAGATGTACATATTCCATCACCATTTTTGTTAAATAACTGCCAATACCAACTTGCAAAGAAGGAAATTTACCTTTTAAACTTGATCATTTAGAAATCCAAACAGTTTATTTGAAATCATGTAACCAAATGAAATATTACTTTACTAAAGTTTTAGTAAGCCATTTTTGTACCTTTTTTCATATGGTGTGCATTGAACCGCCACATAACCCTTACAAGGGCTGCACACCTGTATCTCCATATTGATTATATTAAATGTGGGATCAAGTTTACCTTGAAGCTAAGAAGAAATACATATTTGCAGTGACCCACTCTCCAGATGAATGCAGATTTTCATTTTGAAAGATCAGGAAAAAGTTGCAATTTGACCAAGCAGCTTTTCAGCAGGTCACCTACAATCACTGATTTCACCTAGAAGATGTTATCTTCTGATAGTTCAGTCAGAAAACATCATTAGAGTCCATTGCACCTGTGCATGCACATGTAAATGTTTTGCTCACATATATATGTGTTCTGGTATGCGTCCATGGTGTCAGACTATGTATGATGTCTGACTTTCACTCACTATGGCATCACAGGTGGCTAATAAAAACATTGGTTTAGCACAGGCTCTGTTGTACATGCATAAATCTGAGATAGGTGCAGTATATCACTCATCTACTGGCTTAGGTTTCACTGTAACACTCATGGATACATATGTAGTATGACAGTGTTGTGTGTTGCTTTTCCCTTTCACATACCACACATTCATATAGGTCAATGATTACATGATGTAGACACTGCAGAGTTGTAATACAGTTCTAGCTAGTTGTCTTTCCAGTATGTTAACAAGGGCATGTAGTATACATGTGTGTGTGTGTGTGTGTGTGTGTGTGTGTGTGTGTGTGTGTGTGTGTGTGTGTGTGTCACACACACGTGCTATGAATTCCAAGTGGAAGTGGTGATGATTGTATTGCATACAATCACATCTTCTAAGTGCAGTGTCAGTATTAGAGTCATCTGGTTCCATGGAACACACTGCTGAAGTGGACACCCAGAGTCAGTGCTAGTCAGCAGCATCAGACAATTTATGTGACATGCACCAAGTGTGGATAAAGTGGCCGTTTTGAATATATTGGCCATCCTGGTTCCAGACACAGACTAGGACACTGGTGTTACTTAGTTTAAGCATGGTCAAATCTATTCAGTGTTAATACCATATTAACATTGTGAACAGTGAAGCTGTGGTGTATATATCACTGAACATGACGGAACAGGATACCATGGTCTCAGCAAAAACGTTCATTATATGGGGAACATGAGAGTCATTGGTGTCCCATCACAAATGGTTCAAAGACAGCTTTTTCCATTTTTTCCTAAGCCTTTTTCTCTACATTTGCCATCCATCAAAACTTCCATCATCTTACTGGTTAGTTCACTCATCTATTATGGGAAGTTGTCATCAGGGTAATGAAGCATGACATTTCTATTCCCCTGTTCATCCTCAGCCTCCAAACTGGCTTTTTTACAAAGGGAATTGAGGACAGCAACAGTCATACTTCTGCCTTCCATCTACCTGGGCAATTGACAGCCCATAAGTCTGACCAGCCTCATATGTAAAGTCATAGAAAGATTTAACATGGGACTAATCAATAAAAACATAGGAAATCTCCAAACACTGGACCCATGTCAGTTTGGTTTCATCAAAACCAGGTCATGTCTACTCAACTTAGTGGGCTTTTTTGAAAAAGTCACAAAAGTAATGGGTGAAGGGACGACAGTACACATTGTCTATCTTGACTTGGCCAAAGCCTTTGACACAATAACCCACTCAGCCATTATTGAAAAGCTTGCTAAATTAGGAATAATCTTCTACTTCTCCCAGTGGATTGCAAACTGGTTCATAGGTAGGTACTAGGCTATCGGCCCAAGGGCCTACATAAGCCTGTCGAGCAGAGACACAGAAGTGATCTCCGGGTGTATTTCCTATTTCCCATCCACTCATCAAGATTTGTCTTGGAGTGCTAATGAAGAACTTTGCTTGACATAGATGGGTAGCCTGTTCCAGAGCATGGGAAGTCTCTGGGGCAGGAATCTATTCCTCCAGCATGTCCCGTTTATTGTGGTGACAAGGTTTAGGTCCCTAGCTCAGAGGGATTGGGATTTCTTTAGGTGTAGCATGTCCAACAGCTCTGGGTTTGACATAGCTTTATATGTTAGGCAGAGATCACCTCAGAGTAGGCGATATGCTACAGAGTAAAGCTGGAGTTTTTTGAGGTGGTCAGTGTAGGGCATTTGTTTGAGGCCAGTAATCCTATTTGTGAGGTACTTCTGTGGCCTTTCCAGCTGCTGCAGATGTCTTGTGAGGTACATTCCAAAAGGGGCATTGTACTCTATAATGGGTCTAATGAGTGTCGAGTAGAGGGGAACAATGACCTCTTTTTTCCTGGATGAGAACCCTTTTTTGATGAGGTGTGCCAGGTAGAAGGACTTCCTGACTACTGTGATGATGTGACTATCAAAGGAGAGACTACTCTCCACTTGGATCCCAAGGTCTGTTATCACACACTCGGTGTTAAGTAGATTGCTGTCTGTGTGGTAGTTCAGGGGTACAGAGTTTTTAGCAAAGGGGATGTCACTGCACTTTTTGGCACTGAGCTTGAGGCCATGGCTCTGACACCAGGCATCTGTCTCAGCGAGGCCCTTCTGTAGGATGTCCACATCATTTGGGGACTTGACTATGGCTCCTAGTTTGCAGTCATCTGGGAACGTCATTAGCCAGAGGCCTTCTGTGTTAGCCTGTTCTTCACAGAAGTAGATACCAAAAAGGAGAGGTCCCAGGATGGAACCCTGTGGTACTCCACTTTTCACAGCTTTGAGGTCAGATTTGAAGTCCGCAACTTTTACAGTGTGGGTTCTGACAGTGAGCCAGTTGGCAACCCATCTTGTGACGTAGGTATTTATACATAGTTTAGTGAGTTTAGCTATAATTCCAAAATGGGGGATGGTGTTGAAAGCCTTGGCGAGGTCAAGATAGGCTGTGTGAACCACCTTACCCTCCTCTATGGCTTTGGTGACTGCCTCAAAGAAGTCAATCAGGTTCAGGAGGCATGATCTGCCTTTCACAAACCCAAAATGGGTGGTATCCAGAGTTTGGAGGTTACCAGTGTCTTTGTTTATGAGTTCCATGATGATACGTTCCATGGCCTTGCAGACCAGGCTTGTCAGGCTAATAGGTCGATAGTTCCCGGGATCAGTGGTGGCTCCCCCTTTGTGGAGTGGATAACTGCTGCTGTGTGCCATTCAGTGGGCACAAAGCCTGATGCAAGGCTATTATTGAACATGGTGCTTAAGAGGGGACCCAGTTCATTCTGAAGTTCATGTAAAACGCAGCCTGGCATGTTGACCGGTCCCATGGATGCTGTGTTTTTGGCTTTAGAGAGTGCAGCTTTTACCTGTATAGTTGTAATTACAGGGACACTGCATTTTTCCTGTATAGATATGGGCCGGTTAGGGGGTGAGGGGGAGGAAAAGTTAGCACTGAACCTATCTGCCAGGATGTTGGCAATATCAGTTGGTTCTGTAATTTTCATGCTGTTGTGCTGTAACTCAGAGCAGATCTAGGTGTTACCATCGAGATTCCTGACATTGTTATAGAATGCTTTGTGGTTGTCCTTAGAATTAGTGGTGATTTTGTTTTCATAGCTAGCTTTGGAGGATCTTATAGGGGATCTCAGCTTCTTACTGAGGCTGACCAGGGAGCTCCTCCACTCATGGGATTTTACTCTCTTTTGCAACAATTTCTTCCTTCTGTTGTTCTGTTGTACAGTTTGTTTACGGCAGGGGACCACCAGATTGGCTTCCTTTTTTTGGAGGATAATGTCTTGGTTCTGTTTGGGATAGCATGATTCATGCACTTGTGTAAGTGCTTATAGGGTGCATTTGTTTAGGATTCAGCAGTTGTAACTGTATTGTCTATCTGTATGAGTGTTATGAAGTTCAACACTTCTGTCTTAAGAAGCATGAAGTTGGCTTTGGAGAAATTTTTTACCATGGTTTCATTGATTCATTCATTGATAGGACACAGGATAGGATGGCCTCCTCCACAAATTACCTCTCAATAGTGGGGTCCCACAGAGCTCCATGCTGGAGCTGCTCTTAATTAGGATCTATTTATCTGAAGTCAAAGCAAATGTCAAATGTCTATGGCTGACCAAGTTTGCAGATGACTGCAAACTGAGAGCAGTCACTATATTCCGCAAAGACTCAGTGATCCTACAGAAGGGCTTGTCCCACACAAAATAACTGCTATCAGAGTCATGGACTAAAGCTAATGCCAAAACGTGTGTTACTGTATCTTTTGGAAAACTAAGTACATCAGGGAACTATTACACTGATAATACATCCTTAAGAGTAGAACGTGTAGTTAAAGATTTGGAAATTACATAGACAACAATCTAGCACTCAGTCAATATTTCCATACTTGTAAGGAAGTCCTTCTGTCTTGCACAGCTTATAAGTAAAGGGATATCTTCTAGGTCAAGAGATGTTATTGCCCTACTCTATTCAGCCCTCATTAGGCCCATCATTGAAGAAAAAGCCTTGGGCAGCACAGTGATGCAGTGGATAGCATTGCCACCTCACAGCAAGAGGTTCTCCAGTTTGATTCTTAGCTGGGGTGCCTTCTGTGCAGAGCATGCATGTCCTCCCTATGTTTTCATGGGTTTCCTTTGGGTGCTCCAGTTTCCTCCCACATTCCCAAGACATACTGCAGGTGGATTGGACATTATAAATTGGCCCTGGGTGTGAGTGTGTGCATGTGTGTGCCTTCTGAGGAAGATTGGGTGCCGGACTGACAACTCAACACTGTAAAACTCTACTGCCACTTGTTCTGCTGACCACTGATCCACTGTGGTGACCCTTTAATGGGAGCAGCTGAAAGGAGAAGAACACTGAATAAAATGCCCCCTTTTATGTACCTGGCTAGGGAGTTTCAACAACTAGATTCACTACAGATGATTCTTTCAAAAAGAATAAATGGCCTAAAACACATGTCCTATATGGACCACCTCAAAATCCTGTCACTATACTTAGTGTCATACAGATTAATAACAGGTGACCTATGCCATGCTTATAAGGCATCCTCACACCCAGTATTATGGACCTACTCCATATCTGCAAGTCTAATGGTATAAGCAACATCTTCCGCAATGTAAACATAACAGTTTTGAGGGGCATGTACATATCTCAGAGGATACCACTACTCTCAAACAGACGTAAAACAAAGCTAATCCATGTCTGTATTCAAGTTTAATTTAGAGCAATGGATGGGATCTAGGAAATTTTCCCCAGGACTAACCTACATCCACCTAATGGGCAGAGGTAGTGTTTAAATACACTGAAGATGAGACCCTAACAATCAATCATTTATAAATAAAATTTATTTAAATAGGTTCATAGGATGATACTAGTCTATTGGCCCGGTGGCCCTTATAAACCTAACCAAGAATTTTCCCCATGTTCCCACAAAGACATCACCTGTTTTTCCTGTCCAGAAGGGATACACTTGGGATCCCACAGTTGTATTTTCTATTTCCCATCTAGTCGTCCATGTTTGTCTTAAAGAGAGCTAGAGAGGTACTGTGCTTGACATGGAGAGGGAGTCTATTCCACAGATGGGGGAGTCTTTGGGACAAAAATCTATCCCACCAGCAAGTTCTATTAATGTCATAGACCAGGTTGAAGCCTTGCATCCAGGTTGCGCGAGTGGATTTTGACTTACAGAAATGCAGGAACTCCATCAAGGCTGGGCGTGAGATGGCCTGGCATGCCAGACACAGGTCACCTCTGAGCAGTCTGTATGAGACTGACTTGAGGGACATGGCTCTTAGCCTATCTGTATAGGATAGGTGTTTGAGACCCTGGATTTTCCTGGTCAGGAATCTCTGTGGTCTCTTCAGCTGCTGCATGTGCTTGACAAGGTACATGCTGAAGGGGGCATTGTACTCAATAATGGGTCTGATAAGGGAGGAGTACAGGGATGTTATGACTGCCATGTTCCTGGATGAAATACCCTTATTTATGAGGTGTTATTTATGAGAAAGCATTCCGTACAACGGAGGCAACATGGTGATCAAAAGTCAGGTTGCTAAAAACTTAGGAGTCCAAGTCCCTTACAACTGATGCATGCTTAGTCCATTGTTATTAATCTGATAATTATTGGGGATGCCATTTTCCCTAAAGGAGATAATGGTGTATTTCCTGGTATTCAGTTTGAGGCTATGCTTCTGGCACCAGTCATTAGTTTGGGTAAGGCCCTCTTGGAGGATGTTCACATCACTAGGGGAATTTAAGACACCACCCAGCTTGCAATCATCTGCAAACTTGGTCAGCCACAGACCACCGGTTTTGGCTTGCACCTCAGAAAAGTATATCCCAAAGAGTAGAGGCCCCAAGACCAATCCTTGGCATTCACCGCTCATTACAGATTTACTACTAGAGGTGGCTTCCCCTATTTTGACTGAGAGGGTTTAATCAGTGAGCCAGTTAGCTACCCATCTGGTAACATACGGGTTGATGCCTAGCTGGGAGAGTTTATCTTTTATGCCCGAGTGAGGAATAGTGTTATGGCAAGGATAGTTAAGCACCTATGGGATAACATAGATAGGCAAAAAACAGATAAGATGGCTAAACTTAAAATCTCCCAATAGGGACGATAGCCTAGTTTCCCTCCTATGAAACTGTGAACCTATGACAAGGTCATATACTATTATCCTTTGTAGCAGCCTGATATGTGTACCCCCAAATATACTGGCACATCAGTGCATGCAATCAGGTAAAATCAATCAAAAGGACATCTTACTTTGTGCACACACTGCAGTCCATAATGCTACATGCTGCTGTATTCACTGTGTACCAGTAATGCACCTTTGGCCAAGCCAATTTTCCACTCACTTCCACCATGCCTGGCTGGATTCTCCATACTCCAGGTCACTTATTAATCCCAGGTCATCATTACTGCAGTCAGAATTTTATCTGTCTCTGCAACATAGCTGGTGGATGCAGGACATTAGCAAATGTAGTCAACCATGTGGAATAACCAGACAGCATTATACATTCACATGGTGCAGTTTGAAATGCTGGAGTTGAACTATGCAGTACTGTCCTCTTAGAGTCCATAAGAGGTGTGACTCACACACTGTTCTTACCAGGTGAACCTACATGAGGAGGTGGGTTAGCAGAGTGCAATGTCTATGAAATGTGGCATGCAGTGAAAACCATATTTCACAGATATGGATATATTCTTTTCCAGAATATGTGTCACCAAGCCAAATCCATTATTATTCTGGGATGCAGTGAGTGCATCCTGATATTTAGCCATTATGTCCTTTGTGTCTGTGACAGGGATAGGTGTGGGTATGGCAAACAACTAATGTCAGCACCCAGTGTTCCATTACAATACTCTTATGCCATTCATATCAGTGTGCTTCATTGTGTGCCACTTATCTGAGTGCTCTGGGTCTGCCATGTCTTCTTGCTGAGATTTCCAGATGTGCTGTAAGGTAGGGCACTGTTTCTGAGACAAATGACACTTTCAGAAATTCCAGATCTTTTAAGCAGACAAAACAGTGGGATAAAAATACAGCAAATGTGAATCAATAACACAATCCAAGTGCAGGCAGCCACAAGCAGAGACGGGGATCTTCGCAATTGAATAAATAAAAAAATGTCAAACAGTATGCGCGAGCACCCCTAATGGCAATAAAACGTAGATAAAGTCCAGTAAATAAAAAAGCTTCTCGCTCTTGTATAAAATAAAACACCATTTATTGACAACGTAGAGTGAGCGCTTTCACCATAAGGCTTCTTCAAACTCTTATAACAGTTAAAACATTTTTTAAAAATCCTTTATAATACATTCATTGCATTCTCATTGGTTAAAATGCGTCACTTCATCAAATCTTAAAGTAACACAACAAATATAAAATATTCACTCATTATTTCAATAGTGTACATACTAAATACATAACCTATCAGTCTTACATTGACCTGAGTCGTCTAACTATATATAAAAAAATGATGTGAGACAAGTTAACATTTATTTTATGACATCCGTACGCATCTAAATGCATCTAGAGGATGAAAGGAGAAAAATGAATGGATCAGATAACCATAAGTGTAGTTCCAATAAAATATGAACCTAGTGCAAAAAGCAATAAATAAGAACATGTATGACTTTTAAACTGAATGATATTACATGTAACATGTGCCAGACAAACCTGGATAACAATAAATGCTACACGCATTATATATGGGCAGATACAAGCAAATGCATATACCAAACTAACATGTTACAGTATGAGAGATAAAACATGACATTTCTTTCTCAATGAAAGATGATTGCACATAATATATCATGTAGTGACCAATACAGAAGGCTCGTCAAACCTGGAACAACAAGTGGATGGTCGTGTAGGTAAATATGTATATAACACAAATCTAAAGTAAAGTATGGGAGATAAGATAATGCTGTGTAAAATACAAACAGTACTAGGGTATATAACTACAAGTATGTACTGGGTGAGGACATGTAAATGAAATAAAATACAACAAAATAATGTTTACATTGGGAGAGGAACGTACAACATGCTCACTAATCCCACTTAGGACACATAACCTGAATTAGTATGTTCATTCATTAATTTTTTACTCTACGTAATTTTCTATTTCTCAGGAAAGGCTTAATCTGTACCTTATCATTAAGCCCTGGGTGTCTATCCGACCTCCATCTAATGATCCATCTGGTCTCACTCTCTAGTGTTTTGTTTATCAAGTCACCTCCTCTGAAACCTTGATAGACAGTTTGAATGACATAAAATCTAAAAGTATGCTCTGTACCTGTCGCTTTATAATGTCTAGCCAGAGCGTTGAGATCCGATCCTGTTCTAATCAAATAATTATGTTCTCTAATACGTTCTTTTAGCATGCGGTTCGTCTTCCCTACATAATAGGCATTACATGCATTACAGAGGGCAACGTATACTATGTTCTTACTATCACAAGTAGTGTTTGTATTAAAATGAAAGATACGTTCAGTGATCGGATGTGTAAACATTGTCTCCTTACAAATAAAGGGGCACTGGTTACACCTACCACAAGGTATTGTGTTCCTATTCTCTGAGATGCTGCTATAAGGTACATTTCTAGGTCTACATAGTAGACTTTTTAGATTTGGATGGTTCTTGAAGGTTATGTGTGGTATGGGACCTACCACCTTACTCACCTCTCTATCTGAGCTTAGTATATCCCAACGTCTATGCATGGCTTTTTTAACTTCCAATCCCATCTTACTAAAATTCAAATTACTGTACTCACTGTTAATAATGAGATCAGGGCTAATTTGAATTTTAGTAAGATGGTAAGAACATAGTATACGTTGCCCTCTGTAATGCATGTAATGCCTACTATGTAGGGAAGACGAACCGTATGCTGAAAGAACGTATTAGAGAACATAATTATTTGATTAGAACAGGATCGGATCTCAACGCTCTGGCTAGACATTATAAAGCGACAGGTACAGAGCATACTTTTAGATTTTATGTCATTCAAACTGTCTATCAAGGTTTCAGAGGAGGTGACTTGATAAACAAAACACTAGAGAGTGAGACCAGATGGATCATTAGATGGAGGTCGGATAGACACCCAGGGCTTAATGATAAGGTACAGATTAAGCCTTTCCTGAGAAATAGAAAATTACGTAGAGTAAAAAATTAATGAATGAACATACTAATTCAGGTTATGTGTCCTAAGTGGGATTAGTGAGCATGTTGTACGTTCCTCTCCCAATGTAAACATTATTTTGTTGTATTTTATTTCATTTACATGTCCTCACCCAGTACATACTTGTAGTTATATACCCTAGTACTGTTTGTATTTTACACAGCATTATCTTATCTCCCATACTTTACTTTAGATTTGTGTTATATACATATTTACCTACACGACCATCCACTTGTTGTTCCAGGTTTGACGAGCCTTCTGTATTGGTCACTACATGATATATTATGTGCAATCATCTTTCATTGAGAAAGAAATGTCATGTTTTATCTCTCATACTGTAACATGTTAGTTTGGTATATGCATTTGCTTGTATCTGCCCATATATAATGCGTGTAGCATTTATTGTCATCCAGGTTTGTCTGGCACATGTTACATGTAATATCATTCAGTTTAAAAGTCATACATGTTCTTATTTATTGCTTTTTGCACTAGGTTCATATTTTATTGGAACTACACTTATGGTTATCTGATCCATTCATTTTTCTCCTCTCATCCTCTAGATGCATTTAGATGCGTACGGATGTCATAAAATAAATGTTAACTTGTCTCACATCATTTTTTTATATATAGTTAGACGACTCAGGTCAATGTAAGACTGATAGGTTATGTATTTAGTATGTACACTATTGAAATAATGAGTGAATATTTTATATTTGTTGTGTTACTTTAAGATTTGATGAAGTGACGCATTTTAACCAATGAGAATGCAATGAATGTATTATAAAGGATTTTTAAAAAATTTTTTAACTGTTATAAGAGTTTGAAGAAGCCTTATGGCGAAAGCGCTCACTCTACGTTGTCAATAAATGGTGTTTTATTTTATACAAGAGCGAGAAGCTTTTTTATTTACTGGACTTTATCTACGTTTTATTGCCATTAGGGGTGCTCGCGCATACTGTTTGACATTTTAAATGTGAATCAATGTTCAGATGGTGACATCCACAATATATATATGTCACTAAAGAACCTGGTCAGGGCTAGCCACTCAGTGGTGTAAACATTGGCTATAGGTGGTTCAGTGACATTACCTAATGGTGAGGTGACATGCTGAATCCATGCAAGAATGGGAAAAATGAAAAAAGGGGATTGACAATGATGATGATGATGATGATGATGATGATGATGATGAATAAAGAACTGGGCTGATACAGCCACTTTTGTTTGACATGCCAAACCTGGAAGGATATATGCATTCCTGAAAACGGATGTGGTCTGTACAAATGAAGAACACAGAGTAAATTATTTTGTTTGCATGTATATATATGTTGTACATTAAAACATGTATCCTACTCTGGATAATTCATATGCTCAAAGCTGTGTGTGTGTGTGTGTGTGTGTGTGTGTGTGTGTGTGTGTGTGTGTGTGTGTGTGTGTGTGTGTGTGTGTGTGTGTGTGTGTGTGTGTGTGTGTGTGTGTGTGTGTGTGTGTGTGTGTGTGTGTGTGTGTGCAGCTCTGTCCAACTGGATTTTTCAAAGCTTGGGGAACACATTCCATAGGACAAGTGAATCTCATAGAGGGGGAACGTGAGATGGACTCATCAGTCAGACTGTTACCACCCTAGTGAGTGAAGATAGTTTTCTTTATATAGCACATACATCCATTTCTCTTAAAGGCACGTAGTATGTCATGCATATAATACTTGGATTTTCCATGAGCATGCATGATGCAGCAGTGCTTAGATCATACATGCACTTGCATGCTGTAGTAGTGTTTGGATCTTCCAAGCAAATGCATGTTTCATCAGTGCTTAAATTTTCTGTGCATGTTTGCTACAGTAGTATTTGTATCTTTTGTGCACATGCATTCTGCAGTAATTACAGATGTGTTGTGTATGTGTGCTGCAGCGGTGTTTGGATCTTCCATGTACATGCATGCTGCAACAGTACTGGATTTTCTGTGAGTATGCATGCTGTAGTAATGCTGGGATTATTGGATCTTTCATGCAAACATAATGGTGTGCATATACACAGCAAAAGACGGCAACTACACTTCTGTAGGTAAATGCTACGCTGAACGAAATAATAAATGCGAAAATGTAACAAAAAACTTCAGTGTAAACAACCATGCGAGTCCAAGTAAAACTCAAAAATATATTGCAGCTACAGAGCGTTCATAAAGAACAAAACCACTGAATAAAAGTAAAATGTAATTTATTGTGCACTCAGAAGGTAAGTGCTTTCACGATTGCTTCTTCAGACCATAAGATACTGAGTATTACCTTCATTTAAAAACATTTAAAAATACTGTTTGCCAATCATAGTATTTCATAAAATGTCATTTCCTATAATGTCATTTCCTACAATTACATTATAACCATTAAAATCCATCGACTCAATAGTAGGACGAATAAATTTCAAATGTTACAAGCAGCATAAATATATTGATTCAATTCAAACATAAAATAAACCATAGTAAAACAATTAGAGCATCTCTACATCACCTTCGTCTGTCCCACCATAATCCACTATCCTCGAAATACTCACAAAGCTCACACACTACACCAATACGTATGAGGTAATAATCTACGTATATAAAGTGACAAATCTGTGAAATATACCTGAATGGAGTAAATGGTAAATGTATGTAAGTGTAAATGTGAGTGAAACTCCTATCCCGATATATACAACCATTATTAATATGATAACTCAACAACAACAGTAAAAAGTGTAACATACCTAATTTTATATCCTATAATCTGCAAAGAGAATCATACCAACATTGGACTAACTACCTTGAAATAAATGGAAATATATATCCTATAGCTTAACTCTGATTCTGAAGTATTATATAAGAGTACATCGAAGCCACAAACAGATGTAAAAATAACAGCATGTATACATGCATCACTAGTAAAGGTAAAAAGTGTGACATACCTGACTTCATATCCTATAATGTACAAAGGAAAATGCGTCAATACTGGACTCACTACCTAAAATATGTAGAGTCTATATGAGGTAACATCAAAGCCACAAGCGGATGTAAAAATAATAATAATGATGAAAATAATCCTAACAGCATGTATATGTATAACACTGGTAAGAATGAAACGTATAACATACCTGACTTCATGTCCTATAATATACAAGGGAGATTTTATGCTAAGGAAAGTGTGCCAAACTGAACTAACTATCTTGAAATTTGTGAAGATGTGTATACTATTACTCAACTCTGAATCCAAAATGCCAAATAAGAGTGCATCAAAGCCACACGGAGATGTAACCATACAAGCATGTGTACATATATATCACTAGTGGGAGGGATATAAGAGTGTAGTGTACAGAATCACACCTATCTAACCCTAAGACTCCTATTATGAAGAACTGGTTTTATAGTAATCCTTTCATTCAGTCCCTTGCCTACATCTGCCCGAAGGCGAATAATCCATTTCATTTCTTTCTCTTCAGTGACATTATTAACATTCCCACCCCTAAAATTCAGAATGATGGTATCAATCACCATAAATTCAAACATGTGTTCGTGTCCTGTCAACATTATATGTTTGGCAAGGGCATTAGTGGCTGTGCCTGTTCTAATGTTATACAAATGCTCTCTAATCCTGTTCTTAAGAAGCCTATCTGTTTTGCCCACATAAAATAAACGACATGCCACACACGTGGCTAAGTAGACTACATGTTTGGAATTACAGTCAGCTACACATCTAAATTTGTATTTTCTATTCGTATCCGGATGTATAAAAATACCTGTACTATTAATGAAGTTACAATAATTACATGATCCACAAGGGATAGTACCTATCTTTTCCAAAGTCCTTCTCTCTGATTGTGAATGGCACAACATTCTTTTAATATTCATTCTATTTTTGTACCTGAATTTAGGTCTATCACCTATGAGTTCTGCTATTTGAGGGTCAGTCAATAAAAGCCCCCAATGTTTCTTAAAGATGTTATAAATATTATTCCTATCCTCAGTATAGAACATTGGTATTTTAATTTCATTCGGATAACATTTCCGAGTGTTATGCTGTTCTTCTATCTGTTCAGAAAAATAAGGTTTGGCTCTAGTCATCCTAAGAGTATCAATCCCACAAAGCCCTTTTTCAAGGTCCTTCAGAGTATAACCTCTGTGTCTAAATCTATCTTTCAAACAATTCAATTCAGTATCAAAACCATCCTCCATATTATTCAGTCTGGAAGTACGCATTGCTTGTCCCTTCACCACGTTGTTAAAAACGTGGTTAGGGTGCATGCTGCTCCTATGCAGTATGGAATTCCTATAACACTCTTTCCTATGAATATAGGTGTCAAACGAACCATCTCTCAACCTCTCTACACAAACATCCAAAAAATCAATTTTTGTAGTAGATGCAACCATACTGAACTTTAAATAACTAGTGGCATGATTCATCTGATCCACAAACCATTGGAGCAAATCTAACTCTCCATTCCACAGAAAGAAAACATTGTCTACAAAACGTTTGTAAAACAGCACATTTTCCTTAAAAAGCATAATTTCGTATAAGACCTCCTCTTCCCAGAAGGCAAGAAATGCGTTGGCGTAGCTATTGGCACAGGGCGTGCCCATAGCCACACCATCATATTGAGAAAACAATATTTGCTGGAACATAAATATATTATTTTCCAAAACAGTTGCCAAAAACAAACTTAGCAGATCCCTTAACTCATCACTATATGTACCATGCTTCTGTAAGTAACTCTTAACAGACTGTACTCCTTCGGAGTTCGGAATAACTGTAAACAAAGATTGTATATCTAATGTGACTAATATGAGCCCATTATGATCCTTTGATAACGTACTACAAAAATGAATAAAGATCTTTCAAAAACTGTTGGGAATCCCTTAAGATATTAGTATTATCATTAATCAAGGGACGCAGGTGCTTCTCAATATATACTGATAGTGCTTCAGTACACCATCCCCTCCCAGAGACAATAGGTCTCATGGGAGGGTTGGTTCCATTCTTATGGATTTTGGGTAATCCATGTATTACAGGTATCATCAGGTTTTCAACATATAAATATTTGTATAGTTCCCTAGTTATATTACCTGTTTTAACCAACTTCTCCAACATTAATTTAATATTATTAATTCTCAATTCGACAAAATCTTTATCCACAGTGTTATAGAATTTCTTATCAACCAGCATCTCAAACATCGAGGATTTATAATTAACAGTATTCATAAGCACAATAGGCCCTCCCTTGTCTGCTGGGCATATAGTTATACTGGTGTCAGCCTGCAGGCTATTCAATGCATGGCGTTCTTCATAATTCAAATTATTTTTGGCATGGCTGAATTTACCAGAAAAATCATCATTAAAATACTTATGTAAATCATCCTCAACCATTTTGTCAAAAGCTAGGACTAACGGGTTATTACTCGGCATGTATGTACTAGATCTTTTAAATACATCACCGTCAGCTAATACATTGTTACCCATCTCCAATTTCAGCAAAATATTTCTGGTAAAAGTTTTCAAGTCAGTAGTAGCATCAGTCAACTGACTTCTAACTGTTGGTATAAAACTTAGTCCTTTGTTAAGGACTGCATGTTCATGTTCATTTAACACCTTATCTGAGATATTCCAAATCAGGTTATGGTTGCATGATTCCATATTTGCTTCAGAGTCTGCCCATTCACCCTCTCGGGTGAAAGCTTTTGTTTCTGTCTTCCTCTGCTGGTTGAACGACCTCTCCTCATGTTCTTCTCGAATGTGGATATGGGTAAAGGGAATTGTGGGAATTTCCCAATCTTATCCTGCTCCAGGAAAATATTAGTTCTGGGTCGTACATCTGTTAGCCCTGTTGTCATAGTGCGGACTGGTGTAGCTGGTAATATATCATCATTACCCATCACAGAACAATTGTTAATTACAAGAGAGGGTTTCATAGGTGGTCTTTCAATTTCAGTAGTCACATTATCTGAATTAGAAACGGCCCCCCTTACTCTATTCATCCTATCAACATTTGTTGGACATGTTTCTATGTTCACATTGGAGTTGTTAACAACACTCATGTTCTCATTCATTGGTTCATTATGCTTAATCATATTTTCACTATGTCCAACATTCCTAATAGCCTTAGGCCAAGTGAACACGTGGCCCAATTGAAAATCCCTAGTGTCTCTATCAAGTTTACCTTTCTTTTGTAATAGTAAACGTTGTTTCATTCTTACCAATGTTATACATATACATGCTGTTAGGATTATTTTCATCATTATTATTATTTTTACATCCGCTTGTGGCTTTGATGTTACCTCATATAGACTCTACATATTTTAGGTAGTGAGTCCAGTATTGGCGCATTTTCCTTTGTACATTATAGGATATGAAGTCAGGTATGTCACACTTTTTACCTTTACTAGTGATGCATGTATACATGCTGTTATTTTTACATCTGTTTGTGGCTTCGATGTACTCTTATATAATACTTCGGAATCAGAGTTAAGCTATAGGATATATATTTCCATTTATTTCAAGGTAGTTAGTCCAATGTTGGTATGATTCTCTTTGCAGATTATAGGATATGAAATTAGGTATGTTACACTTTTTACTGTTGTTGAGTTATCATATTAATAATGGTTGTATATATCTGGATAGGAGTTTCACTCACATTTACACTTACATACATTTACCATTTACTCCATTCAGGTATATTTCACAGATTTGTCACTTTATATACCTAGATTATTACCTCATACGCATTGGTGTAGCGCGTGAGCTTTGTGAGTATTTTGAGGATAGTGGATTATGGTGGGACAGACGAAGGTGATGTAGAGATGCTCTAATTGTTTTACTATGGTTTATTTTATGTTTGAATTGAATCAATATATTTATGCTGCTTGTAACATTTGAAATTTATTCGTCCTACTATTGAGTCGATGGATTTTAATGGTTATAATGTAATTGTAGGAAATGACATTATAGGAAATGACGTTTTATGAAATGCTATGATTGGCAAACAGTATTTTTAAATGTTTTTAAATGAAGGTAATACTCAGTATCTTATGGTCTGAAGAAGCAATCGTGAAAGCGCTTACCTTCTGAGTGCACAATAAATTACGTTTTACTTTTATTCAGTGGTTTTGTTCTTTATGAATGCTCCGCAGCTGCAATATATTTTTGACTTTTACTTGGACATGGTTGTTTACGCTGAAGTTTTTTGTTACATAATGGTGTGCATGTTCAGGCTGCAGAAATACTTGCTCTTCAGTACAAAACCATGCTGCAGAAGTGCAAGGTCCTTTGTTCACATGTATGCTGCATCAGTCTATGCGTCCTTGCATCTTTCATGGAAACACAGTACTGTCACAGTGCTTGAATCCTCAGTGCATGAGCATTCTTGCAGCATCATTTGGATCTTCCATGCACATGCAAGCTAAAGCACTGTTTCTATCATCTGCACACATGCATGCTGCAGCAGTGCTTGGATCTTCCATATACATGAATGCTACTATCCACACTCATGCAGTAACTGATGGGTTATTCCTCTCCATTTGTGTTCCTAGACCAGACAATAAGTTGTGTGACCAGTGCAAGGGCATTATTCTCCATGAAGAGACTTCTTACGGTCAGAATGTTTAGGCCCTTCCCCAGGAAAGAAGACAAGCCTGCTGCCACTTAATCCCACCTGTGACACAAGGCCTGCTTCTTGAACCCTAATTATCTCTATTGTAGTCTAGAACCTTTTGTGATAAACTGAGAGGCTGACATGCTAAATAGATATAATTTTGTAAATAATTCTATGTCATTGTAAATATTAATATGATCCACAGGCTTGTTTGACAAATGTAAGAAAACTGTTACGTGTTGAGCTTCAAAATGTAACCACAGTGCACTCTGCTGGAAGAAAGCTGATAGGAAAGAATTTTACGACTGTGTGATCTCAAGCTAGGAGGCAGGATGTCTGCAGTGGGAAATTCTTTCTATTGTCCTAAGACAGAGATAATTACTAGGTTTCACATGTAAAGTGTCTTTTAATAATTCTATGTCATTGTAACTTTAACTCTTTCTTCACAGACGCCATCCAAACTCTATCTAGCCACCTATCTCCTGATACCACTAACCTGTCCACTTCTTCTACAAACCCACCCCCTTTATTTCACTTACAACCAGTGTCTACTTCCTTTATTTCCTCCCTTCTCCAAAAGTTAAAACCTACCACCCCCTCAGCTGATAAACTCCCAGCAGAATTCCTGCAAAAAGGAGCTAAAGCCATTGCCTATCCCATTTCCATTCTGATAAATAGAACCATAAGTGAAGGAACTGTCCCATCCAGCTGGAAAATTTCTCACATCATCCCACTACATAAAGGGGGGAACTCCAATGAGTTTTCTAACTTTCACACCATAACTTTAGTATCCCCTATTGCAAAAATTATGGAAAAAAATGCATCCATAAACAACTTCTTAACCACCTTCTCCAGAACAACCTACTTGCCAACTGTCAACATGGTTTCAGACCTTTGCACAGTACCACCACTGCCCTGCTATCATTCACAAACTGCATCAACAATAACCACAACAAAACATTTTCTGTCATCTGCAGTCTTCATTGACATATCTAAAGCTTTTGACATGGTTAATCACCAACTACTCCTTCACACACTGAATTCTCTTTCACTTGATCCTCTATCTATGAACTGGTTTACATCTTACCTTGAAAACCGTCAACAGGCTGTACTCTGGCAAAATAAACTATCTAATCACCTTTCTTTCTCCCTCGGGGTCCCACAGGGCTCCATATAGGCCCACTCCTATTTTCCATTTATATTAATGACCTGTAATCAGCTATTCCATACTCCACCTGCATTCAATATGCATATGACTCTACCATAATCTGCTCAGCCACTTCTCAAACTGAACTTCAGACTCTTACCCAAAAAGCTTTCAACACTGTAGAACAATGGTTCTCACACCGCTGCCTCCTCCTAAACCCCAAGAAAATTAAACTACTACTCTTCACACCAACCCGAAAGTCCATCTCTTTACATTTCAATCTCACTTCTAACAACAGTACTCTTATCTCTCCTGACCCAACCACTAAACTGAACTTTGATACTCATATAAACACCACAATAAAATTAGTTAACAAAAACTAGGATCCCTTTACAGAATTAAACCCTATCTTACACCAGTAGCTAGGACTGCTATAGCCAGAACTCACCTAATCTCCATTCTCCTCTATGCCTCTCCTATATACAACAATCTCTCTAAAAACAACCTCAATAAACTAGCAACATCCTATAATAATATTGCGAGATTTGCTACAGGCTCTCCTTTTAGAACCCATCACTGTCTAAGACATCTAAACTGGCTAGAATTTCTTAACCAGCTCCAATTTCACCAGCTCACAATAGTCCACAAGACCCTGTATCAGCTTAGCAACACTCCAATACTCTCTAGCCTAATTACACCTTATAATAATCTCAAAAATTTACGCTCCTCAGACAAAATGCTGATCAATATTACTAAACCCAACAACTCAGCAGGTGACTCCTTGTTCTCTAACTCTGTAGGAAAATTATGGAATAAACTACCCTCTGAAATCACATCTCAGTCTTCTCTCTCACTTTTTAAAAGGAATCTAAAACTATATCTGAATAAACACTGGCTATGCTCCTGTACTAACCCTGACTAATTATTTTCCTATTCACTAAATCTCACCCTACATCCTTTATTATCTTCCCTTTATGTATCAATAAACAATATTATTGCATACAACATATATGTTTATATGTACATTGCACCTTCTCACAAAATTTCTGAGTATTCTAATTTGTACTACTTGTGTGAAAAAAAAAATGCTTTTATGTAACAATTGCTGTTTTTATAATATCTGTCATAACTTCTATATTAACTTTCTATTAACTTTGTATGATTTCTTGGAGCTTTTCTCCCCGGGCCTCTACTGAAGATGGACATGTATCCAGCTAGACTAGCCCGGTCAACAAATGTAAAATAAATAAATAAATAATAAAATTTTACTGATGTGGTTTCCTGGCAGCTGCAGATCACAAAGAAATGTTAAATGTTAAGTTTTGTGAGCCTGGGAAACTTAAGTAGAGGTGACAAGAATGATGTAATCTGAAATGACTCAGCAGTAATGTGTATTATCAATTTAAGACTATCTCAGAGAGAAAGAGATTGCATTTTGTATTTCGTTCTGAAGCTGACAACTCACCAGCACTTGCTTTGCTCTCTAAGTAAGACCCAGATCTTAGTATTTCTCTTAGAGACAGATAGGCATATAGCCAAATTAGTCTAGGTGTTTTCTATATTTATGTCAGACTGTTGTACAATGTTGTTTTAAAGTCTTTCTTGTGATTTCTGAACATTCTAATGTCATTGTGTTGAGTTAATAAGTATAGTCGCGTTTTTGTTATTTATTATTAAATATATTTAATCCTTTGAACTGTGGCTGTTTTATGTAGAGATAATTGTAGTTCCGAGAGTACTTGCATGTATTTGGTGATATTGTATATGCCACCCCAACAGCCTTGCTATTCATCACACTCACCATTTGGATGATAGTAACATTGCACAGTAGAATTGGACACCTTTTGGTAAGGGCCTTTGGAGTAGCTAATAAGAGTAGTTGGTGGCAGTGATTACTACCTTTTAGCCTGGGTAGAAGGTGGCATAGCTAATGAACCTGTGCCAGCCTCCCCCAGGAGTGTCTGTGTGTTTGTATATAAATCAAATCTCAAAGTGAGTGTGTGTGTGTGTGTGTGTGTGTGTGTGTGTGTGTGTGTGTGTGTGTGTGTGTGTGTGTGTGTCAGTTACTTGGGCAGGGACATGAAGCACTGGTTGGACAGAAAGGGTAATAGAGGTTTTGGCTTGACTATTTGGCTGAGATCTGAACCCTGTAGTTGTGCCAGTGGGAAGTTGTAGTGGGGATCTGGAGAGAAAGGGAGAAACCAGCCCCAGACTGACTGTGATCTCTGTGTGCTCTTTGGAGAAATTGTACTTTACTGTGTGTGTACTTGTTATCCTCCCAATGTGGATGCCCCTCACTGGTGCTAGTGATGATGATTGAGGGTCCATGATTACTGAGCCAGTACATGGGCATCACATCTTGCATCAGCATGCTTGAGCTAAAGCATACATTGTGTCCCTTTTCGTGTGTGACCCAGGAGCTCAAGTATGGTTAGGATGGGTCTGCTCAAAGACTGGTGTCAGGATGTGAGTAGAGGACAGGTACATGCCAGAAGCAGAAACACCCTCACCTCTGTACCATACCAAGCCTCCACCTCTAATCAGGTAGCAGTAGGGCTGCTTGGATCCTAAACAGGAAGCAAACCAAATATATCCCCCAGAAAGAGATATTGCAGTGAATACATCATTACATTCACAGCTACTGAATTTGTTAGACTTTATGACTTTGATGCTGTTTGTGGATAGGTGAAGAGACTGCAGGTTCTCTGCATATGTGTATCATAAATTAAATATGTATAGAGGAATATGGAAAGCCTAATATCTTCAGCTGTATTAATAAAGTCTTATCTTACATTCCCTAATGTAGTCAGTTTAACTTATAAATAGCAAGCAATTGAAGTTATTGAACAAACCTCATAATGAGTGTTTGGGTAATTAGTGGAAAGGATGTACAGTCATGTGATGGCTTAGCACCATTTGTTGAGGAACAGTAACCCTAACTATGAAAGAAAGAGAAAAAGAAAACGTGTACTGAAATGCATATGAAATGTTCTTTCATTCATTAATGTATTCATTCATTCATTCATTTTTTCAGGATTCCCTTTATCTTATTCATGACTATGCTGGATATGTATATGAAATATGTACATGAAAAAAAAAACTCGACTACCATATTGTCACTTAGCGGACTGCTTGTTGTCTTTTTAGTCTTGTTCCTCATACCTCTTTTCATCTAAAATTACTGACCCTTCTAAGCTTAGACAATTGTTGTATACTTTCTTCTGGCTTTTTCCGGGTTAGGGATCACCACAGCGGATCACCTCTCTGCTCTCGATTGGCAGTAAAGTTTTTCGGTGTTGAGTTGCCAGCCTGGCACCCAACCTTCCACTGAAGGCAGACACACACACACACTCATACCTAGGGCCGTGTCCAATCCACCTACAGCATGTCTTTTCCCGGAGGAAACCCATGCGACCACAGGGAGGACATGCAGACTCTGCACAGAAGACATCCCAGCCGAGGATTGAACCAGAGAACCTCTTGCTGTGAGGTGACAATGCTAACTGCTGCACCACTGTGGCCACCCTAATTGTTGTATACTTTATACTAGTGTAATACTATAGCACACTGAAAATTATTCCATTGTACAGTTTAGGGTGCTTTATCTTCACAACTGTATAATGCACTCCTTTCAGTCCTGCCCTCGGCCAAGTTTTATTTGATGCAATTTGTATAGTGGTTTTCTGTTGTCATCCTAGTTTTATTTGATGTAAGCTGTATAAAGTTATATTTCTGTAGCTGTGTAAATGGACTTTATTAATATATGTTATATATGGTGCTTTTCTCCCTGAGCCTCCGCTGAAAAAGGACTTGTGTCCAGTTGGACTTTCCCGGTAACCAAATTTAAAATATAAATAAATAAATATGTTCATTTATTTATTCATTCATTGTTTCATTCATTCATTTTTTTCAAATATTTAGTTTACCTAACTCATGAGAATTCTGGGTGTATACATGATACATATTCATCCATTCATTTTTCCAATAATCATTTATCTTACTCATGCATGAGGGGGTTCTGGAACTTATCCCAGAAAATAGTCATAAAACAGTGAACTGGTCAAGGGTTTGACCCAACTCTATTGCATATGCAAGGTACACAAAGTGCTGTAATTTTTAGTATTTTCTGAAAAACTAAAGTCATAATAGGATGTGTGTGTGTGTGTGTGTGTGTGTGTGTGTGTGTGTGTGTGTGTGTGTGTGTGTGTGTGTGTGTGTAAGTATGTAAGGAGGAGGGAACTTAATAAGTCTAATGGGTATTTAGAGATCTGTGGCTGAAACTCATCAAGTAATATGTAGTTTCTCATGGTCTAATCCTTACAACTGTGAGAAGTTTAGATGCTGCAGAATTCATACAGCAGTCACAGAGGGAGGGAAGATTTCAAGCTAAAAATAACTTAAAAGTATAAAAAAATGCAGAGAATTATGTATTGTAGCTTAGAAAATGGGATACAGCTGGTAAAGGCATTCTTTTTGATCACTGCCTTTTGTCCCTAGATGGAGCAGAACTGGAAATCAGCCCAGAAGAGGAAAGCAAAGGCCTTGTCCCAGGATACCTCAAAAAAAAAAAAAAAAAAAAAGGCATGACTGAAAAGAAAGGATGTGAGGCTGGCTTTTAGTGGCAAGAAACAGCTATTATCCCTAAATGGGGGTGAGGGGGCACATCTCTCAGTCCTTTAATAACATGCTCTGCCGGACAAATTCAAATGGTGATGGTGGTGGTAGAACTTGGACTTGGGGAACTTTTTTTGTATGTCCCAGAAATGCAGCACCAGTCTTCTGGATAGCAGAAATGATTTGTTTGATAGCCTGAACACTTAAAATAAATATCATATGTTCAAATCCTGTTAGCAGCTACTGCCTCTTAAAGCAAACATTTGGGTAGTCCTTTGTGCTCCAGATCAGTTAGTAGATGAAGCAATACAGCATGAAGTGTTGGACTGAAATTTTTGATTTTATTCAAATCAGCTCCTATTTCACTAATGCACGATGCTAATTAAAGTATTGCTCTTCCTGGAGCTCCTGGGTATTGGCCTGTTAGTGAATTTGGGCATTTAAGTTAAAAGTACCCAAGTCCCAAAACAAAATAATATTGAAAAAGAAGTAAAATCAGTTCAAAGCATATTTTAATGGAGAAACAGTGGATGAAAGCATGATTTTAATTTGTATAGTTACTAATTATAATAGGTTCAATTATAAGAGGTTCAATGGTTTTCATTGTCCTTAGTGGAATATTTCTTCCGTTACTTGTGAGACTTGTCTGTAATGATCTGTTTACAACTGCAGACTACAGTTTACAGTATCACTTCATGTTAAAGTATTCCCACATTAAAGATTTACCTGTTCATATGGAGTCATTGGGCAAAGACTGTGGACAACTGACATCCTCTCACTGGTTACACTTACACTCTGCACTTACTGTGTCAGCACTGCAGACCTGCTATAAAATCCAGGGCCTTGCTACTAAAATTCGATATTCTTCAACATGAAAAAGGTGCATTATCTTTGTTGCCACTTACATTTTTTTACTGATTTATTTTGTTAATGCAATTCTCCAAACTATATGTGCCAGATTTAAATGAGCAGCACTGAGAACAAGCCTCAACAAACTGTATTATCTCAACACTGCTATTTCACAATCCTGAATTTTTTTCATTCTGACATTTGTTCTTACTAGAAATTTGTTTAGTAAGTAAGCTCCTGGATTACAGATAACAGCTCAGATGCTCAGATACACCTTTTGGCATGATCCTTATATATAAAGCCATACAAAGTGCTCAGTAGCTGAGTAAACCAAGGATTTCCATTTTTCTTTATCTGTTGAGAGCTGCATATGAGATGAATGCATGTACTTTGCTCTTCAGTGCATATGGAGTATATGACAATGCTCCAGAGAGTTTCTCTTGGCCATGTTATAATTCTGCTCAGCTTCTCCACTTACTGTGAGGCAAACTGTATGTGCTGATCCCCCCCATATCCTGAAGCCCCAGTTTTGCCTTTAACATGTTTGTTTTTATTCCTTCCCCTGCTAATTCCCTTCACAGGTAGAGAATCCACTCCTTGAAATCCTCTACATTTTCTCTGCCAATAGCTGTACCTAAATAGGGAAATGTGCTGCAGAAATTCTCCATCCTTTCTCTTCCAACGCCCACCTTAGAGTATGACTACTGTATTTGAGATGTTCACAATATCTTGTTCCACTCTTTCTCCTTTTTATCTCATCTCACCCCCCTCACATTGTACCTCAGACAGCCAGTGTGTTAGTTTGCATTCTATTTTTCTTGGAGATGTGAAGCAAGGAAATAGTGCATTTCAGCTCTTGTTTGATAGTAACAAAGCAATGAGTCTATGCTGGGTTCTTATCATGTTGTCAAACATTTAGATTGTTGAACGCCTAAACATCGACACCTAAATGTCGAACGCTGAAAACCGCGAATGGCCAATTACACATTTTTTTTTTCCCCCAGGGAAAAAAATTTGCTTGGACGTAATCAGGGATTTGCCCTTTTCCCCAATGTAGAGCGATCTCGGAGTTGATATATTTAGTTAGGGGGAGTGTGGGGGGCAAAGCCCCCCAGTTGGTTAGGCTTATAAAGTTTTTTTTTTTTGGCCAAGCAAATGTTTTCAAGGGAAAAAAATTGCATAATTGGCCATTTGCGGTTTTCAGCGTTCGACATTTAGATGTCGACATTTAGGCGTTTGACAATCTAAATGTTCGATGTTGTAATATAGATGCTCATTGCTTATATCTGCACCTTTACTAAATGTTCCAGAAGCTGTGCACTGATGCAACGTAGGCATCCTCTTGTATTAAGGAAGTACTGCATACAAATTAGGCATCATTCCACAGCTTTCTCTCAGATATCTTCCCTTTATCACATGGGCTTAACAAAACCAGTTTGATACTGTAGTCAGTCAGCATGAAAAACTGGATAAGTGTTTTTTGAATAAATTCCGGCTTAATGTGTATCTCTGACTAGTGTTGTCAAGGCCCTGTGTAGATCAATGTGTGAAAGTACTCCAGTAATGATTGATGGAAATGAGCTGGTAGGTGTTAGGCCTTACTAGAAGCTAACCATTACAATGAGATAGTGACTGATACTCAAATGATATTGGTAGCATTTGTCCCTTTTTTTCTGTCCATCAGTGAAAACCAATGACTAGTGAATAAATAAATATCCTTGCACTATTCCACCTGTGATAAACCATAGCATTTAGAAATGGATGCTATTTAATACACGGAAGACCACTAAATCATTATTACTGGAACTCTGAAATCAAAATAATATTAAGGTGGGACTGCTTAATGGTAGAAACCTTAAAAAAAGTTACACTCTTGGCAGGCATTCCTGATTCTGGAAAATGTAGAATATGATTGAGTAGTTATGGAAACATGGTTTCAGAACAGGGGAGGCATACCCGCATTGCAGGGATTTAATACATTTTCACTCCTTCATACCCAATGCCAAATTGGAAAGTGTAGCTGGAGGAGGAGTTTCTGTGTTCCTAAGAAGTTGTTTCACTATTCCTGACTATTAACAAAAGGCAATGACCTTAAACTCCTCTACTTCCTTCTCACAATAAACAAAACCTAGTACCACTTAGTTGTCAATTATTGTACCCCTTCCATGACCCCGGAAAACAAAGAGACACATCTAAACAAATTAAAATGCCTCACTATACAACCCAACATTATCCTCGTGAGTGACTTCAACTACCTGTGCATAAATTGGGGAGCCTGTATTGCAAATAAGTATGCAAAAAAATTCTTGGATAACAATAATGTCAACTCCTTAAGTCAATTAATCCAAACTTCAATGAGGGGCTCAAAAATATTGGACCTAGTGATCACCAACCTAGCCCCACTCGGCTGAGCACCTATAGTTACCAAATCACTGGTTAATTCACATACCTTAATTGCAAGATCCAAATTAACCCATGAGCCCTGCATTATCAGACATTAGTCCAAAGCAAATCTGCTCCAAGTAACTGATGACCTGATGAAATTTACACACCCTCCTCACCCCAATGGCCTTATTCACTATTAAGTTCTATGCCTACCTCCAAGCTTGCATTGAGGCCTTCTTCCTCATAAAGCATAAATACAGTGTCAACTATAAGATCAAATGCATTTAGTGGAATCCAGTTACTAATAAACTATACAATAAGAGGAAGAAACCCAGTCCATAAAATCAAAAGTAATATGCCATCAGTTAGAGAAAAACTCAGAAAGATTAACAAGGAACTTAGAAACAAAATACAGTCCTCCGAATTCAAGTATGAATGCAGAATTAACACCCATGCTAAGGATAACCACAAAGTCTTCTTTACCTCTGTCAAGAAGCTCAGAAGTAATACCCAATGATGCTCTGCATTAACACAAAATAACACCACACACTTTCCCCTGTGAATAGAGCCAACATATTAGAGGACAAAATCATTTCAAACTTTACTACCTGTCTCCACCTAATTATTCACAGCACATTAGTATACCAATGCCAATCCCAAATACCTATGATGATCTCAAATTTTATATCACAAAAACTGACAGCCATTTATGAAACAAAACAATACAGGCTCATAACAAAAACAGACTTAGCAGGAACAGTAAACTTCTCTGCCATTGAAACTCATGTTCATTGAAATGGCATTGATGCCCACATTCAATGAAAATACATCTGGCCATTGGCAAATTAAGTTTACTGTTGGGCCATACTTCAAACCATAGGCCCCTTGCACACATTTGTAGGGCCATGCATACATGCATGCATGTGCTTTTTTGACTGACCTTCCTGATTGTATTACATTAAATTATATTCCTTGTAATAAAATACTACTTGTTAGAGTGTATTTTATATTTTTTGAAAATACTTCCAATAAACAAAGAAATAAAATGTTTGAACCAGTCATGACAAAATTACCAACTTTAGAAAAGTTCAGTCATAAAAGGCCACTCAGACTTCTGTTATTACAGCCCACCAATATCAGTCAATATGCACAATCCCTGCAGAAATAAAAGTCATCTGAATAATTCCAGTTTAAAGAGATCTGTATTACTGATGCCAAACAACTTAACATTTCAGAGTTTCATGTACAAATTCAGTGCCTGCTGCTCTTAAAGAATAAATTGCCTATGTTACATTAAAAAAAATTGTGGCAAACTGACAACAGGTTCATAGTTACTAGGCATCTCATCCAAAGGAGGACAATCTCAGGATTGCAGCACCCCCATCCTCTCTTAAAGTGCATCACAATATCAACAATCCATCTACCTGGTGTGGGAGTGAAACCCACCAAAACTAAGTATGCGACCTGTTGTGCTACTAAAAAAATTTACAGCACAAATACTGATGATGACCATTTGCTAAGCAAAACAGTTGCACATCGAATACCTACTTAGCATGAGCAATAGTAAAATTTTCTTTCCTTGAAACTCATAATTCTTTAAAAATGCACTGAAACTCACAATTCCTTGAGAATGCACCCCTGATGACAGTCTGGTAGTTGGTGTACAGGATTCAGGCTCATGACTCCTAATAAGAAGTAATAGCCAGGGAATTGTTATGGCTAGGCTTGTATAGGCCCTAGGGCCGAGAGCCTAGTACCAGCCTATGAACCTATGAACCTATGAACCACATGGCTCAGTACTGGGTTTTTCATATTCAGCATCTATTTCTCAGTCCTTCGAGCTAACACTCCTGGCTTATGGTTAATTTGCAGATGACTGTAAATTAGGAGTCATCATTCGATCTTCCACTGACTCACAAATGCTCTAACATGGTTTGACTATGTTAGCAACTGGTACAAGGAAATGTTTGCAAATTAAATGTGAAAAATGTTATATAGTTAGTTTTGGTAGACATTTTCCCATACCATATAGGTAACATACCCTTCCAATAAGACACTGCTGTAAAATATCTAAGCACTGTTATTTTTAACACATTTATTAAATTATCACTTAAGACATAGGAAAACATACACCTATGTAAAAGAAAACAAACCATATTAACATGTTCCACATGTGCATCACATATATACGTTTGTATAACTATTATCAATTCAGCATTACCATAAACGGTTCAGTTCTTGCCTTCCCTTAAACCTCACTCCTCCTCCAAATCATTACTCTGTAGCAGTGTTTCCCACAATTTCTATTTTTTATGTGATTTGCTCCTACCCTTTTCTAAAGTTTCCACTTCCAATTATTTTATCTCTGTTACGATATACACTACATCAAGTATAGCTGGGTTAGATTTTTATTTCCATTTTCTAGTAATTGCTTTTTTGACAGCCACCAGAATTAAAATTAGCAAGGCCTTACTATATCTAAGCAATTTGGATCCTGTAACTCAGCTCAAAAAATAATTTCCGTAGTTATACCCATTTGCTCACCCAATATTTCTGACAGAGTACTCTGCAGGGATTTTTTTAAAGTCTGCCAACTCATTACACTCCCAAAACATATGTTCCCATTTACCTCTTTCTTCCCCATTATACCTCCCAATATTTGACATCTACCTCAGGAAAATTCTTTGGAGTCTGCAGTCCAAATGTCTTCTTAGCCTCTTCCAATTCTATTGCATTTCCCTGTCTAGTTATTTGATCCCAATACCTTTGTTCCTTTACCAGTTTTCTCCAGTAAATTCCAGCCTCCTCTTGCCAGTTCTCTGCACTCCTAATTGAAGTCATCCCTATCAGGAAAATCTCCTTTCTCCATTCTTGTGTTGGCTTAGTTCTTAGAATACTTTCTGCAAGTTTATGAATATAATATTCTGTATGACTTATTATTCTCCATAAGGATCTCCCACTCTCTCCATATGTCTTGAATCCCCCCTCTTCTTCATCATTCCTTTACACTGTGAATAATAGTTTCTGCTTGCGTCATGTATATGAGCCTTAACTGTATAACTGTAAAATACCCCCTCAAATTAAGTTATCCTTAACCGCCTTATTCTATTGGAAGGGTCAACTTATCCCACTTGACCCTTGCCTTGTTACATTCCCAGATAAATTCCTTCAACTCCTTATTAATTATTTTCCACAACTTCTCCTCTGGTTGATAAAAATATGCCTGAAGTGTATATAAAACTAAAGGGACTAAACACATTTCACTGCTTGTATCTTGCTTTTCATGTTTTTGTATTATCTTTTGTTTACTCTTATCCCACATATCCTTAGCTGCCATAACAGAATCCTTTTTTTTAAAGGAGAACTGCACCCACAGACTCAAAAAAAATGTTTATTTCATCATGGTTTGGCGTTTCCTACATTTTAACACCACTCTGGGACTATTTACAAGTTTTTAAATATTTTTATACATAATTTCTGAGTCTGACCACATGGGGTGCAGTATCTTGAAGTGATCCTGATTGTTTAGTCTGCCTCTAGGTATCCCACAATGCAGTGCTTGTCTTTAAAAATTACATCACACAGGCCCCTTTTTTCCTAAAGCTCCTGTACTGTATTGATTTTACATGCATACACTGCTGTCTTTTAGTCAGCTAGTTTTAAGCAACATTTCATACCGTTCAATGACTACTTAAGACACAAACAGTGCAAATGCCACCAAACAGATTTTCAAAGTGTTTTTAACTGCTGCTTCTTTATAGAATGGCTACATTGCAGTCTTTTATGAAGCCTGATTTGTAATACTTTGACTCATCTCCCATCCCCCTTCACACCTAACTTCCCTAGCTGTCAAAGTGCTAAGGGTAATTTGAGCTGTACCTGCTGTGATTGACAGCTCACAGCGGGAAACTTGACTCATGTGCTATTTGCTTGTTCTAACCTTTTACTTTTTGTATGGGTAGGGGAAGGACCAGGGAGCTGTGACATCACAGCATGGGTGGGTTTTTAGGGTGGTCGTGGTGATGTCAGTTTGGGGAGGGAATTGGCCAGAAAACTACCTGTATTCATTGGCCTAGATGACATCAAAGAATTGGAGACTGCAGCAAGTTTTCCAGGGTGGGATAAAAGCTTTTTGAAAGTGAAACTACCACAGAACAGTAAGGTACTGTTCTAGTGGAGAGAAACAGTCAATTTAAAATATTTTAAATGCTGCATTGTTGTTTATTCATAACAGGGACAGCAAATAGGGAAAAACAGGACAGAGAAGTTGAACATTTAATAACAGAATCCCATTGGTGTCCTTTAATCCATAGTCTTAAATATTTCCTTTTATCATGTCTCCATAAATACAGTTACTGCTGAACTAATTCATGTGTGGGTACATAGTTTACAGTTATTACAGCTTTAGCTTTTGTTTTATCTTCATTAATTTTATATCCTGAAAAAAACTTGAAACTGTTTCAAAATATTCCACAACATTGAGACATCCTTCTCTGTTTTTTATCAGGTACAAAATAATAATGTATGCAAATAAAGCCAACTTTTCTCGATTACCATATCAGTTATATTCTTAAATTTTGGATTTTCTTTTTTTCTTTGCCAGTGGCTCTAGACATAAAGTAAATAACAAAGAGGAAAGTGGACACCCCGGCCTGGTTCCTCTGTTCAGACACAGCTTGTCAGAAAAGAACCCTCCCACTTTAATTTTTGCCTTTGATCCCTCATATATTCTTCTCATCAAGCTTAATATTTTATTAGGGATGCAAATCTTTCCATTGCCCTACTCATAAAATCCCAGCTATTTCTGTGGAATGCTTTGACTGCATCAAGACCTGCCAGCAACAGCCATATTTTCTTACATTCTGCTTCCCTCTAGATCATCAGTGTTCTATTAATGTTGTCAAATGTTTGCATGGCCTCTACAAAACCACATTGATCCATATCTATCAGATTTGGCAACACCTTTGCCATTCTTTTAGCTACTATACACATAAACATTTTATAATCAAGGTTTAAAATTGAAATCTGCCTATATGAAGCTGGGTCTGATGTTATTTTAGGTTCATAGGTGTTTACTAGGCTAATGACCACAAGGGCCTTTTTAAGCCTAGCCATGCATCCCAAATCTCTGATGAGCTCTGATACCATTGATAAGTGTAAGCATGAGCCTGGGAGATGAACCATTTACAGATTACCTGTTTGCATCAGAGACATAGGTGCCAAACCAGGGATGAATTTCCAGTTTCCCATCCAATTGTCCAAGTTGCACTTGAATTGGATTAGGGGGGATCTCTGCTTCACATGGATGGGGAGCCTGTAACATAGATGGGGTAGTCTCTGGGATACATACCTATCTCTCCAGCAGGTCCTATTTATATCACAGGCAAGGTTTAAGTCTTTAGAATTGATAATTCTGATACTGCTTGTTTTGTGGATATGCAGGAAGTCCATCAGAGTGCGGTCTGACAATGCCCTGTATGGGAGGCACAGATCTCCCCTCAAAAGCCTGTAGGAAACAGAATACAGGGATAGGGCCTTGAGGTGGCTGCATAGGACATATTAATTATGCCCTGTATTCTTTTAGTGAGGAATCTCTGTGGACATTCCAGTTGATGGAGTTTTGCCATCTTTAGGTTTTACAGCCACCACTAATTTCTTCCAGGATGTTGGTGCTTCTCTTCTTTTAAAATACTGTAAAAAATTATTCCAGATCTTTAGCACTTGTTTCCCTTATAACTTCAAAACCTTCACAGGAGTACCATCTATTGCTGGAGACTTTTCTGCAGGTTGATTATATGTCACCATTTTAATTTCATCTTCTCCTATCTTATCTGTTAATTGTTGAGCCTCATCTACCTTGATCTAGGCACTATTATTAATAGGTCTTTTTCTTTTGAACATCATGTCTCTCCAGTAGTCCAGAAGGGTTTAGATTAGTTCACCAAAATGTAAGTTCAGCGAACACCTAAACATCGACTGCACTTCAGTGAAAATCTCTTTGAGCGATTTGCAGAATTTACCCACTCACTGATGAGGTGATATGCATGGCGCTGTGTGTGTAGTTCTTAGGATGCTGATTTGTCTGTCTCTTACTGTGCATGAAGGAATGCTGAAGAGGTTTACAGAAACTGGAAAGTAAATGAATAACTTTATGTGGGAACAAATCATTTAAAAGATAAGACTGTTTCAGGTAAGGACTAGAAATGCAAAATTTATTGGTAGATACAAACCATGTAATCCACTAGTCTATTCATTACCCTATCTAAACAAAAATAAACACTTATTAATCTCTTACTTACTCTTAAGTCAATGAGTACCAGAAATACATGGTCTAGGGACATGAATTGTGTCTGTGACGTAAACAGAACATACTGTAGAGACAGATATGTTTCCCAGAGACTGCACATCCTCAGGCTTCCCATCCATTTGAAGCTGAGTTCATCTATTACCCAGCTTAAGAGAAACCTAGACCAGTGGATGGGGAATAGGAAATTTACATTGGGCCTGGTACCCATGTCCTTTATGGACAGAGGTAGCTTACAAATGCCTGGCCCTCAATGTCCTGTTTGGATACAGGACACCATTATTCTTTCAGGAAAACTTGGCTAGGCTGATAAAGACCCCCAGTCGTTAGCCTAGCAACAATCTATGAGTCTATGATTCTATGAATAAAACATGGGCTACACTGCTTTTAAACAGAAACCTCCTTTATCCTACATGCTCTGCAAATTGCTTAATGTCTGTTTTGTACATCCTGGAATTCTTTTGTGTTTTTTTTATTCCATATTTCTCAAAAAGGCCATTCTGTGCATCTACAGCCCTTTTGTGAAAATGCTTTTTTTTAATCACCTCATAACAGAGATGGGAAATTAATTAAAGACATAAGGTGAGGCATATGCTGAAAGGACAACTAATTCCAAAGTACTGACTGAAATGTATATATTTCTTTACCTATGATGCTGAAACAAAACAAAACTTTTTGGAGGCTTGCACCATATGTGTGAATAACATTTTCCATTTTGCTGAAAAATATTCATAATCTGGCTGACTCATCTGCATACTTAGAATCAAATGTTTAGAGGCATTCTTTTCTCATGCACTAAGTAGGCAGTCTTGAAACCAAGAAAATCTTTACATACTTGTAACATTTATTTTAAAAATAATGAGATTATGTTTGCTTTACAAAAGTATTTAAGTTAGAGCCATAAATTCAATGTATTTGAATTAAATATTTATAACAAGAGTGTATGACTATGAACTTCCTTTTTGACTTTCTCTGCAGATTCCTATTTTTTTTTTTCTTTGCGTGTGTGCTTGTGAACCAGAAAAGAGCACTGACCCATATGGACATTTTTCAGATTCAGCCAAAGAAGGCTATCTGGTTAAGTGATTTGCTTTGAGTCATACAGTAGTCAACTGAGGGAATCAAACCTTGGCCTACAGGAAGCTGTTCTTTAACAGCTCATAGTCTTAGTCCTCTGTGTTAGCATCTTAGAGGCTCCATATAGTTGTATCATTTGTAGCACTGACTGAGTGATTGAGATTTGCACTTAACCAATTCCATGACTGAGGAACTTGTCTTTTATCATTATGCATTCTTTTACCAGATATCACTTCTCTTCACTCCCCAGGCTTGACCCGAAGGCCAGGATTGCTGCTTATCATCTTCTCAAACTACTGCAGCAGTATTAAACTCCATTTCTGCTTTCCCACATATTTTAATTTGTCCTTATGTTCCTGGTCCTCTTTGCCTTCTTTCTCTGCTTTTCTGGGCATTTATGTTTTGCTTCATACTTTCCTGAAGCCCTTTGACCATCTTACCTTATAAAACCCTTCCACCCTCTTAGTTTAGGTTCATGGTTATACAGTGTATTGAACTCCCCAACATGCCTTTTTCTTATAGTTACCAATTCTTGTATACCTAACTTTTTATTATTATCATTATTTTTTGGGGGGCTGTCCCATCTTTCAGGGCAAGACCAAATGGACATAAAGTCTACTACATATGGCAATTTATTTCCCCTCCAATTATGTCTTACACAGACACAGCTTACCAACTTACAGCTGGACAGTCTATATCTAAAATTTCAAAATTCTGATATAGTTTCTCTAGAATTCTGTAACTACTGCATTCAGCAGCTGGTATGACATCACTGATGCAAATGAGTGCCTTAGTGGAATCAGCTCTTTTTCTTCTAATTAAAGTAGCGTGGGTACATACACATTGCAGATTAACAGCATTTATCATACACCGACTTGCAGTGTACATTGAATAAATAGATGTTATGCATATCTACTAATATTACAGGACACGTGGGGTAACAGATGCAAAGGGCATCACTAGCCATTGTTTACTACTTGGTATCAGAGGTAGGAGAGCAACAGTGAAAATGTCCTGTACCTGATAAAGCCAGCAGAGTACAAATCTGAATTTCCGAAGGAATGCTTATTGGAGTCTGCTTTTAGTAGTTTTTCAGTTGTAGTGTATCTGGCGATATCCACACACTCTTGCCATGGGGTGTTATGACGTAAGGGCTTCTCAGCTCTGCTGTAGTGGAAGTGTGCCTTCAGCTGATTAGTACTACAGTTTCCTCTTTTCCCATAACCTCAGGACCCTCTGTGGTTGGAGAGTTTACTTACTTTTGCTAATGTTCCTTTTTTTTTCTGTCTTTTTGAGGAAAGGCTGTAGTGAGTTCTTCCCATCCCCCATACTCCTTCACACAACTAATGGTGGCTGTTGTGCTTGGGCTGGGGTAAAAATAATAGAAAAGAGAGTCTAGGACCCCATGGCTGTCACTGACTGCAAACTTAACCAACATCTGGAGGGAGTGGTAAGATCTCATCATTCATTTTATATAAAATGCGGTGTTTCTGAGGCAACATGCAAACGTGAGCTGTGCTGAGCTATGTCATAACAGGACTGCGTCCAACACCGTCCTTCCACACTACCAAAGGGAAAAAAATAATGAGGTTGTTGAGTTTCATTTTAAAACTGGGTATACATGTGCAACATATCATGGGAAATTCCCACCAAGCTCACTTTTTAACATCATAGACTCATTATCTTTACAAAAATGCAGAGTATTTATTTATAATTATTTGCTCAAAAATGCATGAATTAAAAATGACATGCTGTAGAAAATGAAGCTTGAGTCAGCAGTAAGTGTTCCCTCATGCTTTCATTCATTATGTGTACACTAGTAATGTTCATTATTCTTTTTTTAATAATTCCAGTGATTTTCATTTCAAAAATTAAAAATGACTATCACAATATAAAGTATTTCCAAATTCTACTGGTTGGTTGGTGTGAAAATCACAGTGAAATGAATATATCTGATGAATTAAAAATCTGCTTTTACATATCTGATGTATAATTAAACAACAGTCCACAGCAGAGTATGTGTGTGTGTGTGTGCGTGCATGCATGTGTGCATGTGTGTGTGTGTGTGTGTGTGTGTGTGTGTGTGTGTGTGTGTGTGTGTGTGTGTGTGTGTGTGTGTGTGTGTCTGTGTTTGTTTACATCAGGACTTAAATCAGATTAACCCAGTAGGGCTACTTCAAAAAAATTATAAACATAATAAAAAATGTTGTACTGTAGCTGTTTAGAAAATAACTATTATTGCTGGGGGGGGTGGCAGAGGACACCTCTCATGCTCTATCTCTCTTCATTGCCTTGTCTTTCTCTCTCTCTCTCTCTGAATGTTCATTCTCTGTTATGTTATGTCTTGAAAAGTGCTGAATTCATAGAATTACCTAACTCACCTGCAAAAGGCTAAACTCTGTCCCTTTTTTCTAGAACAGTTTTGATTTGGGCAGCCGTGTCCTGCAAAAAAGAAAAAAAAAAAAGAACAATAAACAATTGCAAATGTCCTGAGACCTTATAAAAATATTTTCAAGTGATCCTTGAGAAATGTTGCTTGAGACAGTTGAACCTATCTGGGAATACCTTACCCCATTCTCTGTCTTGACAGCCCATTTGCATTGGCATTGCTAACCCCACTGTGGTGCTGCACGGTCATATCATATCCCTGCAACCCTAGGCTCCACCTTAGTAACTTGACATTTTGTTGGCTGGTTTGATATAGCCCTGTTAAAGGACTGTGGTCTGTATCTACAGTGAATTTTCTTCCATACAGATAAGGCTGAAGTTTCTGCAGTGCCCACACTATGGCTAGACATTCCTTTTCTACAGCTGCATAGCATTCCTCCTGGGTTGGAGCCTACGAATGAGATAAACCACTGGGTGCTCTTCTTCCACTGAGGAAATCCGTCTAAGTACAGCTACCACCCCATGGTTTGAAGCATCCACCTGCACAACAAATTCTTTGCTGTAATCTGGACTGGCTAACACAGAGGGTCCTCCCAAAGCTTCTTTAAGCTTCTGGAGTGCCTGCTCACATGCTGGGGTTCACACTACCTTATCTGGCTTGTTTTTGCTTGTCAGGTCTGTGAGAGGAGCAGCTATGGTACTATACTGGGGAAAGAACTTGCCCTCACCTCCTTTTTGGTAACAGGTGCAGGCCATGCCTGAATGGCTTCCACTTTAGCAGGTTCTGGCCTGATCATACCACTCCCCACTCTATGTCCTAGGTAGGATATCTCTGCCATACCCACTTGACATTTGCTGTGCTTAATGGTCAACCCTGCCCTCTGTAGTCTGACCAGAACCTCCCTGACATGCTGAAGGTTCTCTTGCCAGGATTGGCTGTAGATGGCAATATCATCTGGGTAAGCTAGGGCAAAGTCTCCTGCTCCTGCTCAAATACAATCTACCAGCCTCAGAAAAGTTGTTGGGGCATTTTCCATCCCAAAGGGCTTCTTCATGAACTCATACAAGCCAAAAGGAGTAACAAAGACTGACCTCTCTCTAGCACTGAGAGTCAAGGGCACCTGCCAGTAACCCTTGGTAAGATCAGTGGTGGTAAGATACTTAGCCCCACCCAACTGCTCTAGGTCTTCATCTGCCCTAGGCATGGGGTAAGCATCTGACTCTGTGTGACCATTTAGTTTCCTGTAGTCAACACAGAGCCTGGTGCTGCCATCCTTCTTTGTTACAGTACAACTTGCAGAGGCCCAGGGACAGCTGGACTCCTGAATTACCCATAGTTCTAACATTTCCTGTACCTCTTCCCTCAGAGTCTGTTTGACTCTCTCAAGCACCCTATAAGGGGGCTGCTTAATAGGCCTTTGTGGTCCGATATCCACATGGTGCTGTATCAGGTGGGTACACCCTGGTTTCCCAGTGAACATGTCCCCAAACTCCTGTAACACTGCTCCGATTTCTCGAACCTGGGTAGAGGATAACTGCTGGGATATTGCTACACCTTCCACTGAGGTATCAATCCAAGCTTCACTGAGGAGATCAGTCACCAGATCCCCCTCAGACTCCTCCTGCCATCCACTACAAATACTCAGCACAAGGGCCTCTCTATCATGGTAAGGTTTCATTGTGTTAACATGGTACTATTTGTGCTGCTGCCACCTGCCTAGCAGTTCTACCATGTAGTTAACATCACTGACCTTCCTTACCACCTTGTAGGGACCCTCCCAGGCTGCCTGCAGCTTGATGTGACTAACAAGAATGAGAACCATTATCTGCTGCCTTACATCATACTCTCTAGCTCGAGCATTCCTGTCATATCAGACCTTTTTCTGTTGTTGGGCTTCTGCCAGGTTCTCCTGGGCCATGCCCATGCGTTCCTGAGCCTTGTCCTGAGGTTTAGGACATATGCCACAACAGACTTCTTGTGGGATTCACACTTACCCTTCTACTCATCTCAAATTAAATCTAGAGGTCCCCTCACCCTATGTTCATACAGCAACTCAAAGGTTGAAAAACCTGTGGATTCCTGGGGAACCTCTCTGTAAGCAAACAACAGATGGAGCAAATATTTGTCCCAATCTCTCTTAAACTGTTCTGCAAATGGCTGTAGCATGGACTTGAGTGTAGAGTTTAACGTCTCAACAAGACCATTAGTCTAAGGATGGTAGGGGTGGTCTTTAAGTGCTTCACCCCACAGTACTTCAACAGACAAGCCAGCAGGTCTGACATGAAATTGGCACCTCTATCAGTCAGTATTTTTTCTGGGAAACCAACCCTGCTGAAAATCTCTAGCAAAGCATTTGTTACCTTTTCTGCCTCAATGGAAGACAGAGCCACTACCTCAAGGTATCTTGTAGCATAATCTACTACCACTAGGATATACTTTTTCCCTGTGGAACTTGGGGTACTCAGCGACCCCACAATACCCATAGCTACCCTCTGAAATGGCTTCTTAATCACAGGAAAAGGCATCAAAGGAGCTTTCACCTTATCTACTGCCTTGCCTACTTTTTGGCACTGCTCAAAGGTCCTGCAGTACCCTGTTACATCAGATGGTAGGCTCTGGGTACTACCAACTGCTGTATTCTCTCACCCTCTAGCCCTCCGTCAGGGGACCACTCTCTATACAGTAACCTTTTGTCCCAGTATACAGATTCAATCTTCCCTTGAGAATCAGGTGCCTCACTAGCTACCTCTCTCAGGCCTTGTAATGTAGGGTCTGAGAGCTGAGCCTGTCTCAACTCTCTCTTTGTAACCCTTCCCAGCTCCCCTTCCACAGGAAGTCTGGCATCCTCTGACAGCGGTGCCTCACTGTCAGCCTGGGTACTACTATTCAACTCTGACCTTGCAGTCACTCTGTCCAAGGGAACATCAGTACCCACAAGCAGTTGTGTCTCACGTTCAGTCTCCCTGCTACAGGGTAGCTCTGTCCCTGAAGTAACCAAGTGTACGGTCTGTCTGGGTCTCCCTCAGGCTACCAGACTCACATGCTTGTCTCCAATCCTGACTGCGTGTAACTCCATGAACACACTGTGCTGCATTATCAAAATCAACCCCTGTCAGGACATCTGCAGGGATATCCTCAAATACACCTACTTGCTGGCTTCCTTTTCCACCCTCCCAGTCAAGGCGAACCCTAGCCAAAGGTATTTGGAATGGGGTTGCTCCTAAAGCTCTGACTGGAGGGGACTGCTCATGCAAGTAGTTCTCCTCTGTAACCATTACAGGCTTCACAATTGTTATGTCAGAGGCTGTGTCTGTTTTAGCAATGGTCTCTTTGCCATTCTCTAAGATAGGATAAAACCTCTTGTGGTAGTTTGTACCCTTGTTGTCTCAAGACAACATACTGTTGGCATTTTGTCATTCCCACTTACTGGCGCTCTCACTTTTTGTTCCCCACCTGGACTCCGTGGACATCTATATGGTACATGACCTCACTGGTTGAATTTTAAAACATGTCACCCTAGATCCTGGATGTGTACCTGGACTAGTAGCTTCCCCTGCTACTGGCAGATTCTATTCGGGCAGTCTGGGCTTCCCACTATGGGTTCCCTTGGACCGATGAACAGTACTGGATATCCCTTTCCTGTGCAGTGATGCCCTGCTTGCTAGTTATAGGTCACCCTTCTTCCCTAACTCATCTACAGTAAGGCATTGTCTATCAGCTAACCAGATCCTCATGTTCTCAAGCAAAGTGCTAAGGGCTTGTTCCCTCCCCAAAATGTCTGCCAGCTCTTCAAAAGTGGTGACCTGACATCCACTCACCCACCTATGAAAATAAGTGCTTAATTCAGCAACATATTCACACACACTTTCATCTGCCTTGCATCTATGCTCATGAAAATTTTTCCTATAAGCTTCAGGTGTTAACTTAAAAAATTCTAGCAAACAATTCTTTACAACATTATAATTTAAGCAGTCATTATCAGGCAGATTGGAAAGAACAGTTACAGCTTTACCATGGAGTAAAGGGGTCAGGAGCCATACCCAGAGCCCTTGGTCAACATAATATTGTTTACATACCCTCTCAAACATATGAATGAAACTATCAAAATTATCCTCTCTGTAAATTGTGGATGAATGTTACTGACCTTTGTTGCATCTGGGGTTCGGTTACTCCCTTCCCCTTTACCTCCATGACTCCGGCGAAGAGTCAGTATCTCCTTTTCATGTTGCCTCAGCCTCTCTTTCTCCTCAGTGTCCAGGCATGGCAGTTTCTCATTTTCCTCAGTCTCTAGATGCCTCAGTCTCTCCTCTCTGCTGCCACTATTTCCAAATGCCTGGCCTCTAGCTCAGGTCTCTTTAACTCTAGACTGATTTTTAAGTCCTCTGTGGAAAGGTTGAGCTGTCCATGTACATCTCCATGGCCAGTCTGTTCGTCCTTCTGGTTGCTAGCCTCTGATGCAGCTGTGACTAAAGCTGCAATCATGTCTGCTTTAGTCAGGTTGGCATGCAACAGTCCTTTAGCCTGACACATCTCAGCCAATTAGCACCTTGTCAGCTTGTCATACTCCTCTGCTGACATGCTTGCCTGCTCTCCCTGACTAACTAATTTAACAAAACAAAATAAACAATTGCGATATGAACCCTGAATGTTCACTTGCGTTGTTGATTTAGAGTACAAAAACACCTTCAGTGATCACTGTACACAAGCTACAGGAATTCAATATCCATACCATTACAAGCCAATTAATATGTAATGTGGCTATCCCACCACTGCCAAAAAATTAATATGTGACACCCCTGCATTGGCCAAGTCATCAAGGAGCCACAATCCTCACCACTAGCACCAGTGAGGGACATGCACATTGGGATGATGACAAGTATACACACTGTAAAGTTTCATTTCCCTTAAGATCACACAGAGATCACAGTCAGTCTGGGGCTGGTTTCTCCTTCTCTCCCCAGATCCCCAATAAGACTCCCCACTGGCAAAGCTATAGGGTTAAGATCTCAGTCGAGTGGTCAAGCCAAAACCTACGGCACCCTATCTGTCCAAACAGTGCTTCGTGTCCCTGCCCAAGTAGCTGACACACACACACACACACACACACACACACACACACACACACACACACACACACACACACACACACACTTTGAGATTTGATTTATATACAAACACACATACACTCCTAGGGAAGGGTGGCACAGGTTCACCAGCTATTCCCCTTTCTTCCCAGGCTATAAGGTAGTAATCATTGCCACCAGCCAGATCTTCTTCAGTTACTATAAGGCCCATCCTCAAGTGTGACCAATTCCATTGTGCAATGTTACTGTTATCCAAATAGTAAGTGTGACCAACAGCAAGGTTATTTAATAGTGACCTATTCAGTGTCACCAAATACATGCAAGTACTCTTAAGAGCTTAAATATCTCTAAACAAACTAGCCACAATTAAAAGATTTAAATATATTTATTAATAAATAATAAAAGCACAAGACAATACTCAGAGTTCAGAATCACAGGAAATATTTTCAAACAACATTGCAGGACAGTCTCACATAAATACAGAAAACATCTAGACTGATCTTACTATATTCATATCTGTCTCTAAAAGAAACTATGATCTAAATAACTTACTTACAGACCCAGGCAAATGCAAGTGCTGAATGGATGTTTACATGTCTAAAGACAAGATACAAAATGCATAGGCTCACTCTCTGAGATAGTTCTTAAGTTACTATCAAACATTTCTGCTGTGTTATCTCAGATTACATAATTCTTTGTCACCTCTGTGTCAAAAATACTTATCTCTCAGAAGCTTGCCTGGAACTGGAAGTCGTAAAACAGTTACACACTTTTACCTTTGAAACCTGTAATTATTTCTGTTTCCAGACAATAGAAAGAATTTCTAGATTCAGACATTCTGTCTCTTAGCTGAGATAAACACCATCATAAACAATTCACTTATTCTCTTAAGAGTGCAAATTAATTCTGTTCTTTTCTAGTAGGGTACACTGTGGTTACATTCTTGAAGCTCAGTATATAACATACAGTTCTCTTACATTTGTAAGACAAACTATGGATCTTATTAATATTCTCAAATGACATAGAATTCTTTACAAAATTCTAGCTAGCTGGGCTGGCAGCCTTCACATATGTTTTTATAACCTGAATAAACATAAAAAATCAACTGATGTAAGAACACCACAAACTCTATTTATTAAGCGCTTTTCGTCCAGCACAGCGGATGAACTTCATCAGATAAAAGAATCAACTTCATAGACACTCTTAAATGTTTCAACAATCCAGCCATGTGACCAATGTCTCAATTAAACCTCTTAACAATGTTCAATTAACACATCAGTTGAAACCATAAATTCAAGTTTAAGGTTATAGATCAGATTAGTGAAAATGTACATGGAGGACCAGCGTCACTACTTTTAGAACAACTTGAGTTGTTATGGCAGCTTCGATTAAATGCTAATCAGTTCCCAGGAATAAATGAAACATGCACTATTCTCCCATACTTAAAATTAAAAAGTATGTGGAGATAATTTACCTAAATTAAGTGATGAGTTTAAGGGTTAGTCCCACACCTAAATCATTTATTTATTTACAATGGTTATATATTAACCATGGTTTTATTTTAACATGTTTTATATTTTTTATTTTTAATACACCAGATATAAATAAATTTACTGTTGATTGAGCAGTGAAAGAGGAAGGCTTTTTATTTAGGTGGAGAATGTATTATATTGTTCTTTAGTCAGGGCTTTTAAATCTGTATTTTTAACTATGGTAGAACCTTTTTTCAAGTGATGTGTTAATTGAGCATTGTTAAGAGGTTTAATTGAGACATTGATCACATGACTGGATTGTTGAAACATTTAGAATGTCTATGAAGTTGATTCTTTTATCTGATGAAGTCCTGCCACTGTGCTGGACGAAAAGTGCTTAATAAATAGAGTTTAGGTTGCTTTTTTATGTTTATTCAGTTTGTGAAGTTTTTTTCGTTTCCATATGTTTTTATAAGACTAATGAAATTTGTTTTTTTATGTAGTGTCGTATGCAGTGTGATCACTTTTTTACTGTGCTGGTATGCTTTGCTTATTATATTACTAAACATCCTAAGTGTATGATTGCATTTTTCAGTAATTTAAGAAAATCTAGGAAATCAGTATCTCTAGTAGCTAAATTTAAATTAATTCCATAATTTCTAAAACCTCTTTATTATTATGTTCTCATGTAATGTGAAGATACTGAAAAAGCCAAGGACCCATTATCCCCCCCCCCGCATTGTAATTCTGAGATTTATAAGTGCAAGCTGCAGATTTACAAAAAACAAAACCTGCCAAAATACAGCAACTGTCGGACATCAGTAGTCCATATAGTTTTTTTTTTTTTTTTTAAATTGGAACTAGATCCTCTGCAGCCCCAAATATATATATGTGTGTGTGTGTGTTTATATATATATATATATATATATATATACATATATATATATATATATATATATATATATATATATACATACCTATATATATATATATATATATATATATATATATATCTGTCTAGCTAGTTAGCTATCTCTCTTCCTATCTATCTATCTATCTATCTATCTATCTATCTATCTATCTCTCTAAGTATACACACACACACACACACACACACACACACACACACACACACACACACACACACACACATACACACACACACACACTTTGAGATTACCATACCTCAGAGAAAAGGGAGTTAGTAAATCCCCCGGATTCACATCCTTCATGTAAGACTAAATAAGTCTTACTCGGAGGTTACAGTTTAATGGTATGATGTCAGCATGCCATGAATATTCATGAGGGCATGCTAACTCAATCCCAAGTCCAACACAGACTGTGCAGGCAAGCAGGGAGCGTGTCCGACTGCCAAGCAGTGTAAAGGTCTATGCCCCTGCAAGTGTGTGAAATGCAAAATGTCAATACACAAGAGTGAGTCCGCTCAAATGTCCATGTACCCAACACCACACTACACTCCCTGACATTGTAACCCCCCAGCACAGTTATAAAAAGTAAAACATTCATTTTTTTTTTCTAATTCCCAATATAGCTGCCTGTATTTCCGCGTGTGTGTGCGGGTGTGCCCATTACTTAGCTGCAGTTAGCAATCTCGACATGGAAGAGCATAATAAGGAATGTTTATGCAAATTATGCCAAATAGTAATAGCGTAGTGGTAGAACGTTCGCACAAAGAGGAGGCATTCACGGTTCGAGTCCCACCATTCCCCTTCCTGTTTTATGATCCAAATTAGTATATGAAATAATTCCTGACCTATATGATTAAACTTTTACTAAAAAGCATTGAAATGGCTTATGTATCAGTGAACAAAATGTATATTTATAAAGGAACCTGACATATAATTGCCCGCAGTTAAGCAACGCTTAACCCAGCGCAATATAGTTGCCCATAGCTAAACTGCGCCTTACCCAGTGCAATGTAGTTGCCCATAGCTAAATCGCACTTTACCCAGCGCAATGTAGTTGCCCATAGCTAAATCGCGCTTTACCCAGCACAATATAGTTGCTCATAGCTAAATAGTGCTTTACCCAGCACAATCGGTTTGCACAGAGGTGCGCACTGTGCCAACCAGCGCACCGTCGGGCAACGTGGAGCAACGTAGAGCAAAGTTGCTTAAACACAGCCATGCCCCCTAACCTGTCTGGACAGTAGTAAAATAAAAAGCAATGCTAAGGTTTGAACCCAGGACACTGTGCACCATAATCAAAGTACTGAACCACTAAGCCACGACAGCTTAGGATAAACATCCAATGTTAACATATATATAGTAATAAATGTTAGATTAACCATTGCTAAGCAGGTCTGCAGTCAGCTGAGAATATTTAAAAATGGCCAATCACAGAAAAGTGCGGGAAATGCGGCATATTTAAGCTGCATAGGTGGGAATACTTGCCATAACTGATTGTAGCTCCCATCTGCAGTTAGAATGTCTGGTGCTGGAGAGGGTACATGCTTTCGAGCGCAATGCTGGGGCATTAAGGAGTCAAGATACATGGTTTGGCTCCTAGTCCATCGGCATGAGACTCGACTCCTGCAGGGCCAGTTCCAAGGAACGGAGTATAAGGCAGAGGCTAGGAACTGGTTGGCTCATGAATACACCAGTGCCACAGGCATCCCTCGGACTGGTGAGCAGGTCCATCACCACCATGCAGACCTGAAGAGATGGAAGCAGGACCTTCTGAACCAGTGGATCCAGGATGCCCATCATATGCATGATGCCCCACTACTAAATAGGTAGCCATGGAATGCAGTATGTAAGACAAGCTAACATAGTCTAAATAATGGATAGGTATGTCCCAATATCCCTTCATTTACTCCACAGCTGCAGATGCTCGTGCTATGAATCAGCAAGCCTATGCAGATAGGCTGCTAAGGCTGTGCCACCAGGCAGGTTAGTAAATATTCTGCATGTATTGTTACATGATATATGTAAGTGAGCATGACCAAAGTGTTTTAACCCAATAATACAGCAATAAAATGTCCTGAATAAATCCTCTGCATGTACTGTTATATAACAAATGTCAGTAAGCCAGAAATAGAGTGTACTAACCCACCAGTCAAGGTAAAATATGTCTGGAATACTATCTCTGCATGTACTGTCATAACATATAAGTGAGCAGGCCTGAAAAAGAGTGTTGTAACCTATCAAGAAAGGTATAATATGTCCTGAATATGTCTTCCATATGCACTGTAATATCAAGTAAAGGAGAGAGCCTGTAGAAAAGAGTGTTCAATGTAATTAATAAAGGTATAAAACTTGGAGTGTGTCTGTGTCACTTACTTTGAAATGTTGTTGTACCCTTGCAATAAATAAATATTACTGTTGTATTAGGTGCTGTCAACCCACAGTTGTGCAGTCCCATAGAAAGTGAATGAAGGAAGTGGCAGTAGCTGTGAAGCATAAAACATTCATTCCCTGAATAAATCCTCTGCATGTACTGTTGCATATATGTCAGATAGCCAGGAATAGAGTGTAGTAACCCATGAATAAAGCAAAAACATGTCTGGAATACTATCTCTGCATGCACTGTCATAGAAAATAAGTGAGTGAGCCTGAAAAACAGTCTTGTAACCTATCAATAAAGGTATAATATGTCCTGAATAGGTCTACTGTATGCAGTGTAATGTCAAATAAAGGAGACAGCCTGTAGAAAAGAGTTTTAATGTAAATAAGAAAGGTATAATACTTGCAGTGTGTATGTGCCAATTACTCAGAAATGTTGTTGTACCCTTGCATCAAAGAAATTTTACTGTTGTATTAAGTGCTGATAACCCCCAGTAGTGCAGTCCCATATAAAGTGGATGAAGGAAGTGCCAGTAGCTGTGAAGTATGTAACAGTCCTCAACAGTTGTGAAATGGCTGACATGCATAGGTAAATCTGGCACATGAGTAGCTTGTCAAGGTGTTCCCCAGAAATGTTAGTGTGCTACCTGAAAAGTAGGGTTATGTAGAAAATCAAGTGAAAAAGTCACGTGAACACATCCAGATGTGCAGATACATAAACAAGTAAATATAATACAAGTATGTAGCAGTAACATCTGCATCTTGGACAGTTACTATGTCAGATATAGGTCAGGTATATAATGAAGTAGCCAAACCCATAACACAATCAAATGCATGTTGCCTAGTGTAATAATACATGTAGGGGATATACACCTGCAGTCAATAGGAATGTAGTGTACAGTTAAAGTACGAATAAGATGTTAACAGAGGTTTCTTTTTACACCCTACTCCATGTGCATAAACAATGCAATTCCACACCTCAATGGGTATGTCTAATCTCATAACATTTGTTGGGACATATGTCCTATTGTTATATAAAATCTGCATTTACTTTGATGCATGTCCCCTGTTAAAGCACCACAATCTTGGTGGCCTGTTGCCACCAGTCATCCCTGCATGCTGTTGTAATGTCCACTGTCGTTCAATACATGCATGTGGTATGCTTGCTGTTCAACTGTTGTAACCCTGGTGTGTTGGGTTAATGGGAATATTACTGCATGCTGTTACAACTAACTTGGAATGCTGTTGTCTATGTTGTAATTAAACACACCTAATCACAGAACATATGGGAAGGCCGGTCCCAGCGGACCCACCTGTCCCTCCTCAGCTGACAGTTGCACCTGGCACCAGCAGGTCTGGTGCCCAGCCTGGGCCACCCTCCTCCGTTGGTCCTGTGCCACCTTCAGGTGGAAGTGCTGCAGGGGAAGGGGCTCCCCCCTGCAAGCATGGTCAGAGAAGGGCCTCCTGTCATCCTCTGAAGGGTCCGGGTTGTGGTGCTTGGGAGATCCAGTGTTTAGTCGCTGATCCCCTATGCCAGCTCGAGGCCAGAGTGGCGTGACTCGCGGGTGAGCCTGCCCCTCCTAAGCAGCCCCCAGCACAGCAACCCTCAGGTCTGTGAAGGTCCAGTGGTGACTGCCCATGGGTGGGGATCTCAGTCCCACTGTTACCATCTGTGGGCTCATGGGCTTGCGATTTCCAAACATCCGTCCCCGTCAATTGTGTTCACCCACCCCATGTGTCATACTCCTCCCCTGTATGCGTCTTGTTTGTCTTGTTTGTTTACCTACCCAACCTACCTCCCCAAATATACCTACTTCCTCTATCTCACTTTCCACTCTCCCCTGAAAAAAAAAAAAAAAGGCAATCTGTACCCGCAAAACAATTACGCCCCATACATAGCTGCCCATTTCACACACATGTCCCCTGGACAAGTAAACTGATAATTATAATTGGCAGTACAACAAACTTTGTTGTCCTCACCCCTCTCTCAGGGGTGGAAGGTTTCAAATTTCACTCCAAATCTGCAACATATGCACAGCTGTTGCTGGTAAAGAAATGGGCAACCATGGACCTTCCCTACACCCGTCCTGCACATCCCGAGCTTGTTTTCCTACTGTTTTTCCCTCTTTGTGCCCCCTTTTTCACCACTTTCCTATCTCCCCATTTTCTTTTCTTTCAAAGAAATTAGCACGGAGGTTAGCGGGAGTAAGCACTTTTAAGCAGTAGTAAGCGGGTTTAAGCGAGTGTGCGCATGTGTGCGCTTAGCTAAGCATCGGTAAGCATCACGCAAACCCACGCAAACCCGCTTACAACTGCTTAAAAAGTGCCTTAGTCACTCTAGGTCAGGGCCCTTGTTCTGCTTAGCAGCAAAATAAAATACCTTTGTCAGTCTCAAACCCCAGACCTTGGACACATAAGACTGCATAAAGTATCACCAAGCCACAACAGATATACAATAACTTGGTGCTGCAAAAAATATATCATGCATTACAATGAGTGAATGTAAAGGAAAAATAGGAAGGCCATAACACAAAGCCTGTTCTGTGGATCTTTATCAGCAATTGTTGTGGGATTGCATTACATGAGTGTGATGTGAGAAGCAGCCAATCAAGCAGAAAATAATGTTGCAGAGGCACTTTACAACCCCCACACAGTATCATAGCAGCACAAACACTAGTATATCTGAGTAGGGCAGAGGCCATACCTCCTAACTCAGTCAACTTTCCAGGGATGTCCCTGATTGTGAAACATATTTTAGCTGTGTCCCTCAGAATCCCTCAGAAAAGTACTGATGTCAGTCAGAAAGGTGGGCTATTACACAATGAATACTGACAATAATAACAGTAGACACCACTTGTATGTCATGAAAGGATACTAATCCATATGCACTGCTTCACTGAAGTATATACCTACTGTCCCTATTATGTGTAAGGTGTACCTCACTTTCAACTACCTATCCCTAACACCATGCAAAGATGTATCTGACTGTTCCATAGGCCCGGCAGAGGCCCAAACACACAAGCATATAGGCTATACTGCTGTTACACACTCTGCAAATAGCTTTCTTAGGACCTCCCCAAGCATACCCTTATGTAGGAGTATAACACAGAAATACCAATGGATATAGCCATGTACTGGTAGCAACTGACTGTAACAATGCCATTGTAACAGTGCTGAAAATACCTGTGAGTTGCACAGACAAAGAATGACAGTGTAACCTCTGGCTACCATCTGGGTAGGTTCACAGGTGGGAACCATGCAGACAGACAACCTGCCCTGATAAACCTACAGGTACACACCAATCCTGCAAGTCCAGTAAGATAATATTCACACATTAATGCATAATGCTCTCAGGATGTAAGCACCCCCCCAATTAAAAGATACTTGTGCGTTTAGGGTCTACCAAGTGTGTAGGTAGGCATACTCAGTACAGGAATTGTCTAGTTGTCCTGCAAACCCTGTGCTAACATCAACAGTAAAAAACATAAACCCTGCAGAAGTCAGTACATTAATATTCTCAGTGTAGTCACATAAATGTTGTGTAAGCATTTGTAGTGGTGAGTAAAACTCTACACTGATAGCTCAGTATTGGAAGTGGCAACAGTCAGGTCTGCGTACAACATGTACATCACTGTCTACACCTCTAGCTTCATTTATAAGACGTATACCAACCTTCTGACTTACACAACAGTGTCCACAGCAAACAAGCATGGGCCCCACTCTGGATATCTGAAAGGGCTACGCCTACATACCTTAGCAATTTATAGCATTGGGTTGCTATGACAGTGAGTACTGCAATTACCACTCAGCAGGCTGTATGCATTTACCAAATGCTGGGCAACAATTGGTGCAGAGGGCATCACATGCACATGTGCAGATACCTATAAAACCAGATAGTACTTGTTATCCCCACATGCAATCATTACATTGCAAGTTCCACATAGTGAACTACCCCAAGCAGGAAAAAAAACAAAAAAAAAACAGTATGTTTCTGTAGCAAAAAAAAAAAACATACACAGACGGACCTGGAAGGGACATACAGGTATGTAACAGTTTGTAGTTACCAGGTAGTAGATGGTTATGGTTAGTACTGTAGATCCTCTGATACATGCATATGTGGCAGCAGTTGGTATGTATGCACTGATGCCATGCATAAGTATTGCCATGGAGAAATTATTGGGTAGCTGTGTGCAGTGGGACATAAGTGTGACATTTGTAGCTCAGCAGTACATGTCAAACATCTGAACATGTTATCTGTGGTCTGTACAGTACTGTGTTTAATGGCAGTTTTGGGGAGTATTGCAAACACTTAGATAAACTTGGATGTCACAGAGTAAGACATGCATGATAGTCACATAATGTGTAGCTTAGCATTGGCAACTGCTGTAGCAGGCTAGCATAGTAATGTATCATTTGCAGCTATGTATACCCTTGTACTATTACTGTATGCACACATGTGACAACTGTCCATGTTGCAGCAAGGCCCAACAGGTCATCCGTGAGGTGTATGGACTTACAACAGTGTGGACCTTGTGTCTGTATGGCACACACATATGTCGAGATACATGTGTGTCTGATTTATGAGCATCTGAACATGTGCATAGAACAAGGGACATACTGCAACTGTTTGTGAAGGGTGGACATTTATATGTTGGTGCAGGTTGTTATGTGCATATATATATATATGTCGGTTGTAGTGTGTGTCAAAACAAGACAGAATACAGTGCTGGCATTTGACATGTGTTGTTCAAATGCCGTGGGTATGCTTTGTTAGGTATATAGTCTTCCAGATATGGGATCCTGCTAAACATATATGGGCTGAGAACACCTTCCATGCATTCTGCACAAGACTGTGCAATATCATTACATAACTGTATCCCCCTCAACCTTTGCATAATTGATATTCCCACCATGAAAGGTGGACTGTATATGTGCTGATATGCATATCAATGTGTACACCAGTGGATGTTGAAATGTACGCTCCAGCTGAATGTTGTACATGTATTGCCATCCCTGTTGTTAAAAGCCCTGTACCCATGAACTAACACATAGGTGGTAGTGTACTCAACACCGAAGGTGTGATAAGAGACTACAGTTAGCTCATGACAGTAGTGTCCCTAATGATGATTACTGTGCCACACTAGCCATATAAACCTAGTACAGTCCACATGTCGTCAGTAAATGTGTGTCATCCATGGAAACAGAGGTCAGGGTTCCACTCCACTCATCAGTCATAACACCCATCATAGAGTACAATGTCCCTGTTGGTATGTACCTCAGAAGACATCCACAGCAACAGTAGATGCCAGACACATACCTCACAGAGTATTACTGGATTCCAACAGATGCCCTATGCTGACTGTCTTACAAAACCACAGCTACACTGTGTCGCATACCGCCTACCCAGAGGCTACCCCTGCCTAACATACAAAGCTATGGCAAACCCACAGGTGTTGGACGTGCTCCATGTAAACAGATGGAACACCAGACAAGATACACACTCTACTGATCAACACCTTGTAATGTAAAAAGCAGAACATGCTCGACTGGCACATCATCATCACAGACACATACCATACTGTGGAACCAACTACCCATCAACAGCATATGAAGGTCCTCATTAGCAGCTGCCATCAATAACCATGATGATTGCATGTGAGATAGGAAACACAACCCGGTAATCACCCCTGTGGCTCTGCATGACAGGGGCACATGAACCTACATTACATGTGTGTTGTAGTGCAGGGTACCATATGTGTAGGCTTCCATAGGCCCTATGGATAACAGCCTATCAGCTACCTAGGACATGATACATACACGCATGTACCTGTTGCAACACATGCTATGTGAGGTTGACTGTGTGTGATGGAGAATGTGTATGTGAATGTGTCAATGATGTGTATATGTGTGATAGCCTAGTGGGAATCTGTGCATACCATGGTATGTAGTGTTGTAGCTCTAATCCCATCAAAAGGTCCGTATGCTATTGCCAGGCAGGAAAATCAGTATGACATATGTTGTGACGTAGTCCCATGTTGTCGAATGGAGTGTGCCTTTGTAGGCTAAAGCAGCGCATATATGCTTATTGATTATTAACACTAGTGAATACAAGTCACGTATGGACTGTAGTACTACCTGAAGCTTGTATGCCTCAACTGCACAGTATGGTTTATATCCACATGGCTTGGTAACACACTTTTGTTTGTTACCTGTAGTCCTCACACATCACATACCTCAGGCATGAGGTTATGTATGTGCTGACACACAGTAATGTATGGTACACAGGTAACTGTAATCTGGGTTGCCATACCCTTGTGTCTTGTAGGTATGTCTGATGTGTGTGTGGGTATGCCTGTAACATGGCCTTGGTGGTATGTGTGTCACAGGATATAGGTGCGTATCTAGCAACATGTATAGTGTAGTACAGCAGTGTGCCACCTAAAGTGGTGAATGTGCACATATGTTACTGAGGGGTTTGCTATCAACAAGTAGTGTGGTGTACTGCTAGTACCATAACCGTACTGTACATAGATTTAAATGGATGACAAATGTCTGTATGCATTAGCTTCATATACACCTCCTGTGGCTAGGTGTTGCATTGTGTCACATACAGTGTGCCATGTACTGTTGTATAATCCTACATACTGGTTTCACTTTGTGGCTTTGCAGAACATGGTTTGGTATATAGAATGTGCCAGGCACTGTCAGGCAGTTGTGGTCTTAGCAATCATATGTGTTATTAAAAGTGTGTATCTACTGACAGTCAATAGGTTGCTATATATGGCATTTCATTGATGTCTGTACATTAGAATGTTGAGTGTGCAACATGGCTTTTCACAATTACTGTTTAATTGTCTTCCAGGGTTATGGCACACAACAGAAAGCCATTCTATACCCCTGAGGTGGAGGACATTATCACAGATGCACTCATCCAACATTATAATCTTCTGTTTTCAAGATCCTGCCAGGACCAGCATGGTTGCACTGCACTGTGGCAGGATGTTGTCCGTCGGGTGAATGATGTAGGCATGCATAACCGAACTTATCCGGACATATGATCAGGTACGCCATCACTGCAGTGATTTAATCAGACATGTCCGGCAGCATGCCTCCGATGTCCACAGACAACAGCTTGACACAGGTGGTGGTGCTGCTACACATCCCCCCCTCACCAGAGTGGAAGAGCTGCTCCTCAGCGTGGTGGCTCCTGGCCAACCATTACAACACACCTGTGTCATCATGGAGGCTGGAGTCACCCAGCACAGCGACAATGAGCGTGCAGGTAACATGGCATATCCGTAGACCACTGTTACCCCAAGTGTTATAATATGCATTAATCAGATGTGTACTGTGTATGCAGAATATGTGGAGCCTGGTGTCATGCAATACTGATAATTCGGAACAATATCTGTATGCCTGTGACTGTCACCCCATGTACTACTGTATAATTGCAGACTGACAGCAGCAATGCCATAGTTGTTGACACTGATATACTGTCTCATATTCTTGCAGGTCCCTCTGGTGTGATAGCAAGACAGCAGACCCATGCTGGTGAGTGGGCTACAGTCAATATAGCATATAACATGTGCATGTCATAGGAGAGTTGTAGGCCATATACACATGTTAAACACCTACACATAGTGCATGCTTTGCATATTCTCTGTGTGACTATGCACTTCCCAGTGACATGAGTAGCTGACTCATACACATGCAACACAAAGAGCATCACAAACAAGTGGGGTACACTGTAGTGGACATTGTATAGGCATAGTCAGTACACATGCACACAACATACATCACTTTGTCATATGCAGTATGTGTTAATATGATACACATGGCGTATGTAGACACCTGCTGTAAGGTCATACTCCAGTATCCCATATGTCATCAACACAGCACACATACTATACCTAGAGGCCTATCATGGGGCAGTGTGACAAGCATCAACACACAACACAGTCATGTTAGGCAATGCTCCCTATTGAACACCTGACATGCCCATGCAACAACTGTCTGTGAACTGTTTAATGTAGTTTAAGTAGTGCAGGTCAGGTACAGCAAGATAGTTGCCAGTGTGACATGCATCAGTGTCCTTGAGTGACCACATGATGCTGCCTGATGATGGTTCATAGTACTACACTACATCCAGTTACAGTACCTGCAGTACTACACATAGCATTCATTGTTAGACACCTGACAGTTGTATGCATCTGGACATGGTTTGTATACCTATGAGTGATGGTGCACAGGACATTGGAAAGTGTTTCAGACTTGCAGTACAATGTTGTGTCCATGTACACATTGTCTACCAGATTGAGGCCAATCAGTGAACAACACACATGCATCAATGACATGTATACTGTTATCTACAAGAACTCTCTACACTCGCACTGCATGCTGTCGAGCAACACACATCCTGCATGCTGACACATGTGAGAGGACTCTTTGGCTTGTGATACTGTACTCCACCAACAACCACTAATGACTATGTTCCATATTGCTACTGGTGTGTGTGTGTGTCAACTTGAATGTGTAGTGTATTAATGTGCATGTGTGCATGTGTTCATGTGTGCATGTGTGAATTTGTTCATATGTGCATGTGTGCATATGTTCATGTGTGCATGTGTGCATGTGTTCATGTGTGCATGTGTGCATGTGTGCATGTGTTCATGTGTGCATGTGTTCATATGTGCATGTGTGCATGTGTGCATGTGTGCATGTGATCATGTGTTCATGTGTTCATGTGTCCATGTGTGCATGTGTGCATGTGTTCATGTGTGCATGTGTGCATGTGTGAATGTGTGCATGTGTGCATGTGTTCATGTGTGCATGTGTGCATGTGTGCGAACATCCTGTACAGATGGTACAGTGTGCTTCCTGTCTCCCTCTCACAGGTGCTGAGGTATTGTTGGATGGGTGCAGCAGGGAACCTGAGGTCACTGCCACTAATAGTGACCATGATGATACATGTGTAGTGGCACAGGCATGTTTGACAGGGTCTGTCGGTGGTTCACCAATTGACAGTACACAGCTTTCCACCCCATCTATGTGCACATACGTACTGCCATTACATCCCTCAACACCAATGGCCTTAGTTGAGGAACAGCATATGATAGGCATTGACCAGGAAAGTGTGGTATCCATGGCACATGCAACCCCACACAGCAGCCATGCCCAGACACACGGAATGGTACCACAAAGGCATATGTCCAGGGGTTCTCGTGGGAGCATCGCTGGCTGTATTGCCCCTGGCAGGCATGCCCGCACATGTCTCACAACCTCAGGTATGTTCTGGGCTGTGATGCAAGCACAGGCACATATGGAATGGTACACCAGGCAGGGACTAAGGGCACAGAGGGCTCATAACACTGCAATCAATGACAGTATCCGTGACCTTGCCTGTGCCATCCGCAATTACACTGATGTCATTGATAGATGTTGGGGGGAGACACTAGATGTCCTCTGCAATGTTATGTCCATGTGCCAGGACAGTGCAGGATGGCTGGGACATCGATGTGGATGTATGCCAGCAACATCCTCAGCTGGCAGCCATTGCAGATGACACCCAAGTGCCAGCTGCTCCCGTAGTGCCAGTACCAGCCCCAGCAATGTTGTGGCTGGGCTGTCGGTAGACCGTCCGAGATGACCACGTGCATGTGGCTCTGGGCAGTCCCAGCAAGGACATGGGTCCAGTCAACATCCCTCTGCCTCTGACAATAGTACTCAGTCTGGCTTAGTACCTGATACAGTCCGTGTCACCCCTGCCAGGCACAGGTACTGTGTCCATGGCCAGAGACAGTGATCTGTACAGCCTGGTAGGTACAGTCTGTGGCTGTCCCACAAACTCCCATATTTGGCAGCCACAAGGGGGTACTGTGTGCATGCAGACACACACACATACTACCAACACGTAGGGCTAACACATACACACACACATCACATCAACACTGACCCATACAGTACTGTTGTCCCTCACACACATACACACACACACACACACACACACACACACACACACACACACACACACACACACACACACACACACACATACATGTTGATTGGATGGGTCATTGTCAGGCTCTGGAAAACAATCACACACCCTGTGCATATGATGAAACTGTGCCACCTCCTGTCATCTGTGACATTGATGCAGGAACAGGATAATATAGTCCTGATGCACAGGGTGACCTACTAGCCGTGTAGCAATGTTAGCATGTTGTGAACAGTAATGGGTAATGATATCCTTGTAGGTGTATCTGAGCAGGCATGATGCATTACAGCAGTGATTATCAATTTCGTATTGTATACACCAGTGTTAATTCCAAACATGGATTGTCCACACATGTGCCAGTTGGCTGATGTGTGTGGTACTGGCAGCATGTGTCATTGAGTGGATGTAATGTCTGTGATGTGTGCTGTACAGATTCCAAGGTGTACATTTGTGAACATGGTGGAGGTGCACTGTTTGCATGTATGTGCATGGTGGGCACATGTGAAGGGTGATATGCCCTGTATTACACAGTGTTAATACTTTATATTTCCTATTGGTGTCCAATATGCATGTCACTACACATATGTCACAACTTGGGTACACATGTGTATGACATGGTATGACACTATGCTGTGGGTGATACTGTTGATATCGGTCATTGGTTAGCATTCTGGTAGTGTACATAACCTCAACAGCCTGATTTTAACCAATCATTACATGATGTCTTGACAACTGACACACAGCTGTAGGATACACAGTAGCATTAGAATCTTTCTGGTTTTGTACTATATCAGTTACCAGTGGTAATGACTACCTCACATTCCCGTGACCACTCCTGTTTGGCATGTGTCCATCCTAGGTACAAGCTGACACACTAGGGATATGTACATCCACATCTGGTGATGCATACAGTGGCCTACAAAGCATTCCCATGATTAGACACCTATCATCCACAAGGGTATCATACAGAAACATACCTGTTGACAAACCCATGTTGTGAAGCAATGATCCAACAATAGCATAGTCATCCACATTTGCTACACATAGTATCCTGATTGTACCACATTGGTAGTAGCACACAAAAAGTAGCAGGGGTACCGATGTGTACAGGCAGCCACATGTGATTTCATCTGTCTTTTGATATCCACATTCCCAAAGCTATGCTGATGTCCCTCTGTGTATTACATAAGCAATAAGGTGTCTGTACGCATATACACAGAGTTGTTGTATACCTACCATGAATGGCCATTATTGACAGACTGTGTTGTGTTTGGACATGTCTGTCATATGCCACAGGCATACACCCACACTCACACTATTCTATAACAACTGACGTGTGTGTGTGACACAGATGACCTAGGGCACAGCTCACTACAGTGGCTGGACTTGTCACATACATACATATGTGAGCTACGGTCCAAGAAGCAGCAGCAATAACTGTCAATGGTAACAGATGTAGTTGCATTGACAGCAGGCTTCACACCTATGACGTGAATGAGGTCACATGTACATATATGTCTTGTCCACACAGTTACCAATTTAGGTCACATGTACATATGTGTATTTGCCACACAGATACCTGCAGTGTGCAATGCATATACTGTTGTTTTACTGATATGTCATACAGTCATAGAAGCAAAACACACAACACATTGCTCAACAGTGTCACACACGCACACTCAACAATTGCAGGATTCAAAACCCTACCTACCTATGTCATGGTACTAGACACATATGCATTACCATGATGCGCCATATGCTTTACTGGGAGTTTTCATTTCCACTGCTGTATTTGTGGGATACTGACATCATCAAACTGGCCAAAGGGGTATTCACCTCTTTCAATGTGTTTTCACAGTCTCAAAAAAGGCCACTCCTTTCATAGGATTAGACACACACACATACACCCCCACACACACACACATGTTCACACTCAGCATTTGCAGGTTTTAAACCCCTACCTAACTATGTTATGATACTAGGGACACACGCATTAATTTGCTATATGCTTTACTGGGAGTATTCATTTCCATAGCTGTATTTGTGGGATGCTGACATCATCACACTTGGCAAAGGGTATTCACCTCTCCTAATGTGTTTCCACAGTCTCCAAAAAGGCCACTCCTCTCAAAGGGAATCTCATACACACAAATTCACACTCAGCATTTGTAGGATTCAAACCCCTACCTAATTATGTTATGACACTAGGAAGATATGCATTAACATGACATGCTATATGCTTTACTGGGAGTATTAATTTCCAAAGCTGTATTTGTGGGATGCTGACATCATCACACTTGGCAAAGAGGTATTCACCTCTCCTAATGTGTTTCCACAGTCTCCAAAAAGGCCACTCCTCTCAAAGGGAATCTCACACACACACATTCACACTCAGCATTTGCAGGATTCAAACCCCTACCTAACTATGTTATGACACTAGGGAGATATGCATTAACACAACACGCTATATGCTTTACTGGGAGTATTCATTTCCAAAGCTGTATTTGTGGGATGCTGACATCATCACACTTGGCAAAGAGGTATTTACCAAAAGCAAGGCAGCTCCGGGAACAATAAAGGTTGTCTTCTAAATTCCAATGTGTAATACCAAATAAATCCAAGACCACTCCTCTCAAGGGGAATCTCACACACACACATTCACACTCAGCATTTGCAGGATTCAAACCCCTACCTAACTATGTTATGACACTAGGGAGATATGCATTACAACGAAGCGCTAGATGCTTTATTGGGAGTGTTTATTTCCAAAGCTGTATTTGTGGGATGCTGACATCATCACACTTGGCAGAGGTATTCACCTTTCCTAATGTGTTTCCACAGTCTCCAAAAAGGCCACTCCTCTCAAAGGGGATCTCACACACACACATTCACACCCCTACCTAACTATGTTATGACACTAGGGAGATACGCATTAACACAACACGCTATATGCTTTACTGGGAGTATTCATTTCCAAAGCTGTATTTGTGGGATGCTGACATCATCACACTTGGCAAAGAGGTATTTACCAAAAGCATATACAAATAATTGAATATATTAATATGTAAATATAAAAATATAAATATTATATATATAAAATATTAAAAAGCATCCTATATAAGATACATCATATATAAAATCTCCGTAAGATCATTCATAATGTGCATTGAAAAACATAAAAAGAGCTGTACCAAAAACTTAAAACTTAAAATAGGTCCACTACAAATATAATTGTAAAATATGCTAACATAGTATTGTAAGTTACACTAACCTAATAAGGAATACAAATGCCAGGAAAAACAAAAAATGTATGAATACAAAAATGTATAAATATCAACATATCAGAAATAGCAACATAACAAGATATCAGGATAAGAAAATATCAAAATATCAAAAAATCATCAGAAAATCTGTGAAAAACATGCTTGGGTATTGGTAACTAAGGTGTATCAGGGAAACAATATATTGACACAATAATAATATAATATTATGTATTTTTGTGTTTCTTTGGGTCATCGGCAAGTAATTTTAATGCTGGGGTGATAGAAATATGGTCATTCAGACCCTTCCCACAACATGCATCAAGTCTTAACTGCCACATCATTTCTCTATACTCCAATTGTGTTTCCCAGTCACCACCCCTCTTAGGGTATTTCACTTCGTCAATTACCCAAAATTTAAAATCCGCATTTTTACAAACCAAAACATGTCTAAACAAGGCATTATTCTCATTGTGTTTATTTATATCTCTAATATGTTCATAAATTCGAGACCTGAGATGACGTCCAGTTTTCCCAATATAATAACTCCAACAGGCTCTACAAAATACTAGATATACCACTCCTTTGGTATAACAACTACTATATCCATTAGCCCTAAGTGTCATTCCCAGACTGGGTATTTTAACCTCCTTTAATCCAGCAATATAAGTACATAGTGCACATCTGCCACATTTGAAGGTACTATGTTTCTTACAGGTCCCATGTACATTATTTTTAGTTGTTTTTTTTATTTTCAAAAATATTCTTGATATTTCTATTTCTTCTATAACTATATTTGATATTGTCATGAAATATGTTAGTCTTAATTGACATTTCCTTAAACATCTCCCAGGTCTCATTTATACATTTTTTCAATACTATGTTAACATATTTTACAATTATATTTATAGTGGACCTATTTTAAGATTTATGTTTTTGGTACAGCTCTTTTTATGTTTTTCAATGCACATTATGAATGATCTTATGGAGATTTTATATAGGATGTATCTAATATAGGATGTTTTTTAATATTTTATATATATAATATTTATATTTTCATATTTACATATTAAGATATTCAATTATTTATATATGTATTTTATAAATATATATCTCCCATATACTTATTCTTATATATTTGGATTCATATACTTTTTAAAATTTTTTTAAATATTTATAAATAGGAAAATTTTATTGATCAAATGTATCAAGTAATTGTATTAATTACCGTATGATTTAATTTAGTGGTGAAGGATATTTGACAGCGACTATACTGAACTGGTATATTCCAGTGGTATCGGCTGACCTTGATTTATATTATACAATAGTATTCAACTTTAATAGTTAGGTATTGAGTTGTATGGTTATAACTCCTGGGTAGGTTTTACCCTGTACCCATTTTCTAAGATATGTTCAACAATATTTGTATGTATTCTTTGATCAGACTTGCAGTTAGAGTAGCTCCTTTAAGAGAATTAAACATTAATTATTCAATTTAGATTGCCAGCCCATTTTTTGTATATAAAAGATGATAGGATTTTAGTTTATTGATTCTGAAGAAGTCTCCGAAGGGAGACAAAAGCACTCAATCAATTGTTGTAATCAATATATATATACTATTCTTTGTTTTATTTGGTGTATTTATATATAACAATGTGTGTGGTGGAATAATGCGGATTTACCCACGCGGTTTTTTATTTCGAGGGTGGGCCCTCGGGACCAAACAAAGACAACTGTGGGACCCAGTGGGTTATTGCTATTATACTATGACATTATTTAAGAAAAGAAATAATTACTTTTCTTAAATAATGGCATTGTATAATGCCTCTTTGCTGCCCTTCGCTGTCTGCTATCCGGCAGTTCTGATGTACTGTGCATGCCTACGCAGTACATCAGAGCTGTGGACAAAAGCAACGGAGAAAGCAAGACCTCCACTGCCTTTTACTGTTTCGCTATGTTGAATGGATTTAACATAGCGAGACAGCTTTAAAATAAGCAATGGAGATGTCCGGTCTCGCTATGTTAAACCCATTTAACATGCAACGGAGATCTTGCTTTCTCCATTGCTTTTTTTTTTAAACCTGTCTCGCTATGTTAAATGGGTTTAACATAGTGAGACAGCTTTAAAATAAGCAACGGAGATCTCAACGGGTTAAAACATGTGAGACCTGATCATCACCAACATGGGGACTCTATGTTCCACACCAGAGATATACCCCTCATTGTTAAGGTCAGAACATACATTCATCTCACTGGACATACATATCCCATACACACACACATCCTAGGTGATCTCAGTGACGTACTTCTCATGAGCAAACGTCACACTTATACAAACCGAGGTGGTATCCCTCAAAGACCCTGGGACAGTGTTAATTACAGCTCAGACCACTTAATCCTTTAAAAACCCATTCTATGGACAACTACTGGAATGCATGGATCATGCTATCACAGATAGCTACAAGACTCACTCCTCCAAAAGCAGGGGACCTGTCTGGTGGACCATGGCCATTAATGAGCTATACAAGGACAGGAGGTGGCTACTACATGATAGAGCACAATCACAATCAGGAAGGCATCTCTGATCAGTACTATGGTACTATCACTTGTTGATTCATCTAAGGCCCACTTCTAATGGACACTTGCAACAGACACTATGGACAATCACAAGGCCTTATTTAGTTATGTCAGAGACCTGGGTGGTAACTCACAGATATGCTGTGAGTTACTGCATAATTACAAAAGATACAGTGAACCCACAGACATTGCAAACATCCTGGACAACAGGTTCAGTGGGAATGTTTCCCCACCATCCCCCCTGCAGTGCACATGTCCATCCCAACAGGGTGTAGCCTCCCTGACATCACAGATGAACAGGTGAGAGCTGCCCTCTCCATAGCAGACAACACAGCATCAATGGGACCAGACGGTGTCCCGGACTGCAGCTTTCACACTCACATTATGTCACTGTTCAATATCAGAGTTACTACAGGATATGTACCCATGGAATGGCATACAGCTACAGTGTTCCCGCTCCACAGTGCTGGTGCCACAAGGGACCCTGGACAATATCGCACTATATGTCTAACTATCCTGGTCTGCTAAGCTATGGAGTGTATCGTCATGGAACACATACACATAGACATTGTGAACCTACAGACACTGGATCCTACACAGTTTGGGTTTGTTGTGGGCAGATCTTGGCTCTTGCACCTGTTTGATGTCTTTAAACAGTTAACAGGTCCATAGATGTACAGAGGGTTGTCCACACAGCCTACCTGGAGCTCGCACAATAGTTCAACACAATACCCCACTCAACCTTTATACATTAGATCACCAGATTCAATATCTACACATATGTCACAAGATGGTTTGCTAACTGGATCATGGATAACACCCACATGGCCAGTATTGCAGGTGCCATGTCTGACTATACACCAGTTACACGTGGCATCCCACAGGGCTCAGTCCTGGGACCTCTCTTGTTCCGTATATATTTCTGAGACATACTGGCTAACACAGGAGGAATATGGCTGACCATGTTTGCAGATGACTGCAAACTGTGTGCCATAATTGACTCCCCAGCTGGCACAAGTATCCTCAGAAAGGGTCTCACAGAGATGGATGACTGGTGCCAGAGCCATGGCCTACAGCTACCTTCCTTTAGATGCATAGTCATCACCTTTGGTAGTAACATCGTGCCCACACATTACCACATAGGTGATGATACATCAGATTTGTGATTTGGGGAAATGAATACTTAGTACTCTTGCCTTTGACATTCACATTGCAAATGTTGCTGGACACACCTTCTATTTAGCCCACCTTATCCCATAGGATTTTACATCCAGATCAGGTGGTGTCATTGTGACCCTATACTCATCAGGCACATGCTTGGACACAATGCCCTATTTCGGATGTACCTTACCCAACACCTGCAGCAACTGGAATGTCCACAAATGTACCTAACCAAGTGGATCTAGGGACTCACACAGATGGTATGCACAGTTTGGCTATGGTGACCCCAGCTCTCCTCAGTTGCTTACTGCCTACTTGGATGCAGTCTGTGCCTTTTGTTTGAAGCCATGTCCATCACAGCATTGATGGACAGGCTCCACATCAGGATATCAAAGTCCCTTAAAGCTACATGCTCCAGGGACAGGTAAGTCAGCAATGATGTTAATAGGACATACTGGAGGGGCAGATTCCCATCCCAGAGGCTCCACTCACTTGGGAATGAGATCACAGTCCCACATATGCACAGACCCACTCTGACCACCTACAGGTGACATCTTCACAGGTGGATGGGTGATCGTATGTTTAGCCCTGGGATATGTTATGGGTCCCTGCTAGACAGAGGCAGAATGAAATGAACATATGTGAGATATCTTGTGTGACCTACTATTCACAGGCACAGTCTACTGATCTAGCAGGGTTGCAAAATACAAACACACTGTGGCTAGGCTTCTACATACCCTAGGGCAGATAGCCTAGTGTCAACCTCTGAACCCATGCTAATGTTCAGGATGCACATTGTTCAGTGATGGTACTGATTGCAGGTTTTGTTTCTTCTTTGCTTTACCACTTTCTATGAACAACCTAAGTATCTGGATAACATATTTGATTATGACAGGATTTCACTATATTATATATGTGTCTGTTGTCATATCACTGTGTGCACATGGCAGATTGGCGAATAGTGCGAGGTTCCTGGGTTGACACATGCAACTGATGGATATGTGTGGCCCACTGCTGTACTCAAACTTGCCCTAAGTGTGGGAGCATGCCCAGTTCAGACTTTCAGTGTTTTGTTGCCTGACATTTGTCTCATATATTCAAGTGTGTTAGCATGCCCAGTGTGACCTTGCAGTATGTTGCTGTCTGAGGTCCACTACCTTTGTTGATGTGTGTGAACATTACCAATATTAACATTTATACTATATGTGTGTTGAATATCAGGTTCTATTCTTACTGCAGGCTTCACCTTTGTGTCTTAACTCAACAGGGATTATGCTATGCCTGCAAGGTTTCCATGAGTTACTTTGCATTGATTTAGCAACATTTTTTCATACAAGCTGACCATTGACATACTGTCATGGTTTAGTGGTTCTGTACTATGACTATAGTGCACTGTATTCTGGGTTCGAGGACTGTCACTGCTCCATATTTTCATACACGTCAGAACAGACTGCTTCAAGAAAAGTGAAGCAAATATGAACATGTTAACCTGCTTTTGATGAACTATGCCCACATTTGACCAGACTTGCACAACATTGCTCAGTGTTGACCAACATTGCTGAACAGTGCACAATATTGCTCAACATTGCCTGTAGTTGTGCTACTTAGTGTGTGCAATTTTGTTTACATATACTAAATAGTGGTGAGAGCTGTTTAGCAGTGCTTTATATTGCTTACCACATAGCAATCATGCCTCAGGTGGTGCTGCAGGGCTGCCTATGTTGGACGCACATTTTACACTCCCTATATATGTTTGTTAACAGGTACTGTCAAGTTAGGTATTCCTTTTACTATATATGCGAGTTGGAGAGAGGTATAATTTCCAGGGTTCCTACTGAGCCAGTGTATATGCTATCCGTTGCCTCTTTGCCAAGGTCAAAGCATACTGGGCATGCCTCCTTCTGCCTACTGGGGCAGGCTCAGGTTGTTCCTCCTCTGGGTCAAGCTATGCCTGTGATGGCCTTGGCAATGGTGGGGGGCTGTTGTGCCTGGCCCTATGGTGCTCCTGCTGCAGCTGTTTCTGCAGGATCATATTATGTAACAGCACATACCATGACTATTTGGGTACATGTAGTTGGTGAGTACTGCAAGGCTCCACCAGATGTGTCCAGGCACCTGAACCATGACCCGAGCAGCCCAAACACACGCTCAATTACATTTCCTGTTTGTGCGTGTGCCTCATTATGGCATTCCTGTTCAGGTATGTGTGCATTTCTGATGGGCGTCATCAGCCATGGCCGAAGTGCATATCCAGCATCCCCCATTAGGTGACCATGAGGGATGTCCCCATTGGCAAATGTGTGGTAAAGCTGTGTCAGATGCCAGATATGGGAGTCATGGTAGCTTCCAGGGCAGCAAGCACACACATTCATTATTATGCCCTGGGCATCACACATGACCTGGCAGTTGGAGGGGTAACCCTTGTGGTTATAGTAGACCCTACCCCGCTCACCGGCTGGTGCTTTGATGTGAATGTGCATGCAGTCTATTGCACCCACTACCTCAGGGTATTCTGCTATTTGCTGGAAGTGACGCATATTGCTGGCCAATACCTCACGGGAATTGGGGAAATATACATGATCACTGACATGTGCTGACATGGCATTCAGGAGCTGGTGCAGTACCTTGGATGCTGATGCCTGTGAAATCCCCATCATATCGCCAGTTGGTCTCTGGAAGGTACCTGTTGCTAATATTCTTAGGCCAACACATACCTTGGTTTCCACTGGGATGGGTTCCCCTCTGTTGGTTCTATGTGTGAGGCATGGCCTGCACAGCTCAACAATTTGCTGCATGAGGTCTCTGTCCACTCTAGCGCTCCACTATCTCCAGCTCATGTAGCCCCTGGTAGGTTACCCTAGGCCTGTACACTCTTCTCCGTCTCCTCACTGTGGGTTGCTCAGCAGCATTCACATTGTCACCACCCTCAGCATGTTGCATATGTCGTCTTATAACAGCAATGGCAGTCCCTAACATTTTTTTGTCTCATTAAAGCTGTTTCAGTTTTCACTTCTATTAGCTTACTGCAGTGTTGCAGTGTCCCTGAGAAAAACATACTGGAAAGTTGTTTGCTGAGTTTTAAGTGCTGGGCTGGGCTGGGCTGGGCTAGTGTACTGCCTGTGTAATTGCCTGATTCTGATTGTTTTCACCTGCTAGCTCTGCTAGTACTCCCTGGTTAACTTCCTACTATTTGTTGTGCTTCCTTTTCCCTTTCTGTTTCCTCAGGGGGCAGCGCCATGCACACAAGCGCAAACACGCGCACACCAGCTCACACGCTCGCACATGTGCTTACACGGACTCAACCTGCTTCTTCTTGCTAACACGCGTGCACACAGGCACAAATGCGCTTACACGGGTTTCAACATCCTTACACTTGCTTACTCCGGCTTAAACGCATGCACACAGGTGCACACGCGCACACAGGCTTACTCAGTTTTACAGGCACTCACACGCCCGCATACATGGTGCAGGCATCTCTACAAGAAACTTGGTGTTATTCACGGCATGCACCTTCAATTTCTTGCTTTTAGCTAGGGTACCTGTTGACACAACTCTTCCAGTGATTAGTATCTGACAGCAGACACATGACACTCTACTCCAATGAGCTTCACTTCTCTTAGACATACCCCCCCTTATGATGTCACCTATCTTCTACTCTGTTACACCCCTTATCCTACTCCTACACTACACTGACTGTGCTCTTTTGCTATGTAAACTTGTGATTCACTATCCTTACCCTCATTTGCATAGGATTGCCTACTAATGTTTGGTTACAACTCTTAGACTGAGCTTCCCCCCTTAGCAACCTCTACTCGGTAGCCATGTTGTCTTTGGACTGCCATTCCCTTGCATTGTATATTAGGAATTACTGTAAAATCCACATTTCTGCATTTTAATTATTGTTTTTCTGGTTTTTACAGCGCACAGCGTTTGCGCGGTGCTGCACTACGCTTAAACATGGCGATCTGGAAAAAATTATTTTATTTTATTTTATTTTTGCATCGGTGGACATTGCCAATGGCCGTATTTTTGGCCATTGGCATGCTTCCTCGACTGGAAGCAACCTTTTTTTCAAGATGTCACAGCTCCGTTTTGCTATTTGCAGAAACGTACTCAGTTGTCATCGGAGTACATTTCTGCAAATAACACTACTCTTACTCGGACAGGTTAGAGTTTCCTGAATCGCAATTTTACCTCATTTGCATGCCTTTCAACAGCAAATGATGTAATTTGCATATCCTAGCCCTGTCCATGTAAGAGGAGTTTTAGGAGCTCTCTTACACGCCCCTGCTGGCTGTTCCTGGATTGCTCAGAAGACATGTTGGCTGCATGGAGTCTTACTCTACTCTTAGACTCCGTGCAAGCCTTCGTGAATTCAGCTCAATGTAAGTCCATATTTTCACTAATTCAGCCTCATTATTCCAGGATTTATACTGGCAAGTCTTAGGACATCAAACAGTTACCCATGTCCAGATCCTCCTCAAAATGATCCTTGTTATTAACTTCCTTCTGTATGGCCAAAGTAGCTGTAATGATTCTACAGACTTATACACATGGATGCAACACAATTCACAAGTATAATTGCACTAACTGAAATGTAGGTTAAACCCCATCTAGCCAGCAAGGACATCATGCTGTTAAACAATAAAAAGTGAGAGCACCTATAAGGTAGTGGTGGTTATTCTGTCTTATAGGATTTTATGGTTGTTTTGACCGACAGGTGCACTATTTGTAGGTTTTAAGCTAGCTAAACTTAATGGTACTTCTAGTGCTGTTATTTAGCTTAATACATGAAAAAGTGGGAACAAAATGGCTCTTTTCCTGTCTACAGGGTATATCTTATCTTAGACCATGCTAACACATGAACCTGTTTATACAGCATCAGTGCTACTAGCTGGTCTCCTCTAAATTTACTTGTATGTCTGGATGCAGATGTTTGTTGATTCAGCATCACACATCTATTTCTATAATAGTTCTTTGGTTCCACTTCATTGTACCAGTTATGTTGCAGTCTCTGCCTTAGATAAACACAAACATTGCTGCACTTAATCTCCTTTCTGAAAGAATATACTCCATATAACAATCTGCAAAATGAAGAGTACAGATATATATAAATCCCTTCTTAGGAAGACAAACAATGTACTTTCACAAAATTCTGGAGTTCTCTTCAGTTTTCAACACTTTAATTATATTTTCATTTGCATTTCATAGTTTAAAACAAAATACAGATATCAAGGGTTATTTACCAAGCCCTAATCTCCATGCTGTTAAAAAAGTGTTAAACATCAGAAAACAGTATTGCCTAGATCTCCAGTTTTCAAATATTGTACAAAAAAAGGTATCTCAAGCTGGCACATTTTCAACCATTTTTTCCAAATAAATCTGCAAATCCCTACACTTTACTTCACAACGCAACAAACAAAACAGATGAAGCATTCTCTCATTTCCCCCAAAAGTATTCCAAAATAATACTTTCTCTAAATTAATATCCATGAGCAACAATCACTATTCTTCAAATTAACATTCAGTAAATGTTACTTTTGTCCCTCGCCTTCCTCTCCTGTTTACTTCACAAGTATTTTGGTCTACTGAAAGTGTTAAAATCACACAGTTTACCATCAGCTGGCAAAATTCTTCTGAAGATACTTAAACTGGATCCATCAAGCTAATTCTTCAATTTACAGTCTGTTCCTGAATGTTATTCTCTCCATATACACAAAACAGACTATTACAATTTCATTTTACAAAGGCAGTTCATCCATAGAAATCTTTAATTATCAACCCACTGCATTATCACCTTTAGCAAAAATACCTTAAAAGGTGATACTCAAACGGTTATTATATTACCTAACAAATAACCAATTGTCTAACAATCAACATCAGTCTGGGCCACATCACAGGGTGGAAACTGGCCTGCTGGATGCTTCAAACCACAAATGGAGTGGTAATATTTATGTTTGTGGCATTAAAATCATTGCATACTGTTTGCCATTCACTTCACTTATAAACAGGTTTTTGAGTATTTCTACTAATCAATTTCAAACGCCACTTAATTTAGCATCCCCACTGCTTAAATGGGAAAACCCATATTTATAGGGGTCTATATTAGCTCATCGAAATACGTACTCATTGAATACATATTCATCAATGAATAAACAGTGAAATTCATTACAGCGAAGTATGAAATTTTTCCCAGGGTTAAGAACCACTGGGCCATCACCACAACATATCCTTTTCCCCACCACAGTGCAATCTTGGAGTTGGTATATATAGTTGCGGGGGGGTCGAAGCCCCACACTTGGGTGGGTTTGATTTAGTGCAATGTGTGTTCTGCACTGATAGAGGGCTAGTGATTCTTAACCCTGGGAAAAATTCCATGGTTTGCTGTAATGAATTTCGCTGTTTAGCCTTCGCTGAATATGTATCCCATGAATACATATTTTGATGAATTAATATAGACCCATTTAGAGCCATTATACAAAAATTACAGAGTACCACAGAACTCCGTTCTTGATTGTCTCCATACCTCTCAACCTCTTAGCCCAAGAAATTTGGACAAAGCTTGACATAATGGGTGGACAAAGGCCCAAATATAGGGACAGATTTTAACTATTTCTCTTATAAACTTAGAAGATTGCTAGAATAACAGAGTTTGTGTTAAAATGCATTTTGTTAAAGGATATGAAGTCTGAAATTCAAATGTGTGTCATTATTTAGTAATTTCATTCCTCAGATCATCCCAATAATTTGCCAGAAAACTACAACTTTTATGAGGAATATACTGGAATTTTGAGGCAAAAATCTGGGCAGTCTGCAAAAATCTGGACAGTAGAGGTATGGTTGTCTCATATTTATTATGGTCAGTAATGACATGGATAGTATCTGCATATTATTTTTCATTTTGTCAAAGACTTCATTCTCATCTGTTCAGACATAAATCTTACTAAATCCAAACTAATAAAATTCACCAGCTTTCAACAACCTTCAGCTCTGGCTCAAGCAATTTAATTTTTCCTTGACTGCATCCAATGCTATATGCATGTTTTACCCCTAAAACAGTTAAATCAGATAGAATAAAATCTTCAAGAACTATTACACTAGAGGGGAAAACACTTGAAGTAATTCCAAACATAAACTAACAAGAATACCTTAAAAAGTTGTCATATTGTTTTTCCCAACATGATCCAACAGTAATTCCTCATAAATCTAAATCTGTTTTGCCCAGAATTGCTCAGAAACTCATTCACTGCCTTATGTTATGTATCACCAGGCCTTAAAACAACCTAATTGAATGTGTACATTTCAACAGATGCCTTTTCCTATTACTGAACCACACACCCACTTTGAGCAATTAAACTAAATACAGTCTCCAAAGTAATCCAAGAGCTGAAACTGACATATAGACTCACATACCTTCTTATTCCTGTCACGTACTACTGTATATCCAATAATATTCCTTATCTTGAATACAGTCTCTCTCTCTAAAAAATAACCTCATTCAAAAACAATTCTCAACAAAATATATCACTTGATTAATCTATTCGTCACACAATGCACCACTGTAATTTACTCCACCCACTCATTACACTCAGTATCAGTCTTTGGTCCTTACTTCTATTTGTTGTCATAGTCTATAAACTTCTTTTCCCATTTTCTCCTCTCCTCTTGCTCGGGTCCTTATTATGGCAAATAACTTTTTGCTCTCTAAACAATGCTGGTATGAATGTCACAACTAAATTGTAGATTCCCTTTCATCTTAACCTGCACAGAAACATCATACATGTACACCGGCTCTATGGAGTTCAGTTCCTCCTAAGATAAGGATTTCTCCTACTGTTTCACTTTTCATACCCACAGTTGTATCCAGTACTATGTGACTTACTGCCTAGGATCCAGTGCTACCTGAGGGAACCAGCCGTATAACATTGAGAGACAAAGAAACAAAGAAGCATTTTCCTACAACATAAAAAAACACTACTGCTTTACTGCTCTACTTGGCTCAAACACTGAACAACTACTGTTGTTTTAAGTTTTCCTGCTTGACATGCAACAACTCCAGACTTTTCAGTGGCAGATGCTTTCAGTTGTTGAGCCAATGAGACTTGAGCTGGCCTGAGAAATGGCATGAGATGTAATCTTGCAGCAGAACAGGCAGGCACTTGTATTAAAGTACAAGAACAGTTATGAAGCATCATGTAACTTTTTTTGCAGCATTAGGAAAATTTTGCTTTGGTAATGGTACGCTATAGGACAGGAACTTTGTGTGTGAGGGGAGGAACTGATTTGTCTTTTGCTCCCTTCGTCTGTTAATGATGTAAATTTTAAAATCAGCATTATCACAATAATATTTAGAAACTTTGGTTCTATACCTGATTTGGGAGATAAATGGTTGAGAGTTATGTCGGATGCATAGCTATCTACCTTCCATCTCCAAAATATGGAACAGTAAATCTAATCATGTGGAGTAAATGGGCAAAGTTTGGAACACTAACAACTTCAGCTAGAAATCTCACAGGATGTCTTAAAAGTGTCACTTTAAACTTAAAAAAAGTTCCTATCATGAAATGATATGATTCAGTATTATATACCACAGATATTAGTGAGAGACACTGTCAGTGTGGAGTATTGAGGAACACCTTCTTTTTAAGACTCAAATGATAAATATTCCTTATAATAAGGTACATTTGAGATACATGGTAAGACCTACTTGAAAAGAAATTAGATCTGAATTTTCCTTTCAGGAGTTGGTGGCAGTGTTACAATGGCTATGCAGAACACTTGTCATTGAGTTTGAATGTGATATAACAGCTGATATGCATACCCAAAATGCATTTTTTTACAATTACCTTCCTAACTGAAATTTATTTCAAAACCAATATGTGCAAAACAGTTTTCATACTCTGATGGTCTATACCAATTTTCTTGCAATGATATAATAAAAAAATATTTTTCATCGACACATTCTTAATCAATAAAATTATAGTATGAAAGACCCTTGTAAAAACTTCTAAAACATAGCAACTGTGTTCATATATTCATTGGAAATTGATGCTAACCATATTTAACCCAAGTTTCCCAGTTTTCAATAGTTAGGTGAACAAAGTTCACAGAGGTATAAGCCTATGCTATGGTATCTAATACTGACTGCCTCTGTCCATGAGGGATATGGGCACCACCCCAGAAGTAAATTTACAATTACTTATCTATTGAACTAGGTTGTACTTGAAGATTGTCATGGAAGGACTTTGCTTCATGTGAATGGAAAATTGTTCCAGAGAAGCGGTAGTCTCTGAAACATCTCTCTCTCTCCAGCTGGGTTAAAATGCCTGGAATGAGTGACCCTTGTGCTCTAGATTAGATCGTTCAGAGAAAAAACACTGAAAAAAGTCAGTAACAAAACTCACATATGGCATAGGGCCCTATTTGTCCATCATCCAGCTCTGTTGACTCTGCAGGTGTGTGCTTCAACAATACAGCATTATTAACCATTCAGGTAGGTCAGACCTGTAGTGTGTGATGTCAGATGATATAGCTATTCTTGATATTAGAGAAAACATAGTGATGTCAAAACTGAGATGTAGACGTCTTGCAAACATTATTAGCCCCCCCAAAAAAACAGCATATTATATGCAGTCATATTTCTGATTTTTGTATGACTTTTGTGTTGTTGAACAAAAACTGCTGTAGTATTTATATTGTCTTTAAATGTTTTGCTTTATTCATTGCTTTAAAGAATGAATTTATTCATTAATAGGCCTGGATTGTGTAAAACAGACTAAATGTGTTGCATTTTAGTAGTCTAAATATATAGCATTTTAATAATATATTTTTGCAGTACCTTCTTCACAGCCTCCAGCAGCTGCAAAGGGGATGCCATTTGTAAGGTCATATCCATCCATCCATCCATCCATCCATCCATCCATCCATCCATCCATCCGTCCTCAACCCCTTTTCCCATTTTTTTGCACATGGATTTTTTTTATTATTATACTTTGTAAGGTCGTACGGCCTGCATTATTTGGAGTGCTGATTAAAACTGTATGATCTTCGTTATCCATTGTGTAGGAATTGCTGCATATTACTATGATACAGTCTACTCTAAATGATCGGATTGTAAAGGATTTCAGTGTTTACTCTGACAGTTAGTGTACACGACTAAAGCTCAGACTTGTTAATGAGCTGCTTCCTGTAGCAAAGGTCCAGGTGACACTGAGCAAGTCAGTTAATCAGACAGTACTTTGGTACAATTAGGAATTTGTGCTAAGCCCCTTAATGGTCTCCAGCATTGCATGCCTAATAACTATGGATCTGTCTTTGTTTGCCAGCCATTCCCTATTGCATAGCGATCTAGTTCAGGAAATGTTATGGCAATATTCCCAGCACACCATTTTTATTGCGACCTAGGCAATTTATTCTTCAAGGGCAGCAGGCACAGTATTTATAGATGAAGCACTGAAATTCAAAGTTGATTGCCAACAGAAATCTCTGCATTAGGAAGAGTTCTCTTTAATGTGGAATTATCTGCGTAATTTTTACTTCTGAAGAGATTGTGAATACTGACTTAAGACATGTTATCAGGTGGTTAATATTTGTTATGCTCATAATAAATACTCTTCTCTTTAAACTGTGTTAAACATAGTTGGCTCTTATGGATTGATGCTAATATTCTTTATGCAATTTCATCTAGTTCATCCAAAGCGACTAACAGAGTATATGTAGTGTATTTATTCATAACAATAAGAGGTATACATAGTTGTTAAAGTGTCTATATCTGTGGGTGGGGGGTCTGTCTCTCTGGATGAAAGTACATTATACTCTTTATCATCTGGACTAATGTGCGTGTGTGTATGTGTGTGTGTGTGTGTGTGTGTGTGTGTGTGTGTGTGTGTGTGTGTGCGCGTGTTGTGTGTGTGTGTGAGTGCGTGCGTACGTGTGTGTGTGTGTGCGTGTGTGTGAGTGTGTGCGTTGTGTGTGTGTGTGTGTGTGTGTGTGTGTGTGTGTGTGTGTGTGTGTGTGTGTGTGTGTGAATTAAGGTGAAATATATTTTTCTACTGTGTCTGAAACAAATTTGTAATATGTGACTTTGATCATTGATATTGTTATTTTTGACATAGACATCTGAGAAGGATGCAGTCAGTAATGTAGCTGTAATTGCTGGCTTTGAGGGATGTCTGAGAATAAAAATGACTGGCCCTGCAGAGCTGATAAAATTAACAGGTCATTAGTCTGTCTTTGCAGGACTAGTGTGCATTTCTGTAAAGCAATCTGAGATACTTAAATGTGGCCATTTTTATGAAAGTCGGACATGTGATGAATTGTTGAGGATGGATACTGGTGGATTATAATAATAGCAGTCTGAGTGGCCTTTTGCAATCGAAGTGTTCTGAAATGGATATTTTTGTCACCTTTGGGACCTAAACCTTGTCACCACAATAAACAGAACATGCTGGAGGGATAGATTACTGTTCCAGAGGCTTCCCATACTCTTGAACAGACTACCTATTTATGTCAAACAGAGCTCCTCATTTGCACTCTTCAACAAAAATCTTTGATGATTGGATGGGAAATAGGAAATTCATCCTGGGGATCACTTCTGTGGCTCTGCTTGACAGGGGCACAGGAAAATAATTCTCTTGGATGGCAAAAGCCAGGGTACCTTTTTGGCTAGGCTTGTATTGGCCCTAGGGCCAATAGCGTAGTACCTACCTATGAACCTATGAACCTATTATTGGGTCATTCATTTTGTTTCACTGCTTACTGAAAAAATGCTCAAAACTAGAAATTTAAAACACACTTTTAACAACTGTTGCTGTGTTAAATCAGTCATTTAATTTTAAAAAAATCAGGTGAATCAAAGAACACAAGTATTTATGCATACTCTTAAAAATGTGGGCAGGGGCCCATGATTTGAAAACAGCACTGGACCCAGTGTATACTTTATCTACCACTGGCTAGATACATTTTCAATGAATGCGAGTTCCAATGCATTTTCATTGCATGTGAGGTACATGGGAAGAGATGTTTACTGCTGCTGATGCTAAATCTGTTTTTAATATGAGACTGTTTTGTGTTGTTTAGCAAATGGCCATCAGGGCTCCCTATTGAAATGCCAGTACTCAAAATGCCAAATGCCGATTTGCTGAAAAAAAGACTGAACTCGGGAAAAGAGTGAATCTCAAAGATCGATCTTCTCTTTTAAACTTCTTTTTTGCAAGGAGGAGCCCCCTGACACCTCCTATTGTATGTGGCAAGAAACCCACACCCCCAAACCTATATATAATAACTGCATGTTCACCATACCACAGAGAAAAGAAAATATTTGGAGAAATGGCCATCTTGGACCTAATATATGTAAGCCCATTTTTTGGCCATTCAATCTCTGGGTTTTGGGACTCATTCTAGTGGGGTACCAACATTTCAAATAGTTAACCGCCATCAGTATTTATGATATGAAATTTAAATAAATGTTTTAAATTAAATCCAAATCTCTGCAATCACTGCAAAAGTAAATAAGAAAATAGTCTTCACACAGATGGGTTTGAACGGTGTTTATGGTAATTGGAGAGAAAGAGACAAGTAATGGGACACTGGAATGGCTGCCAGTGGGTGGGGTGCTGGTCCATTAAGCTGCCTATGATCCAGTGGGTAGAAGAACAATATTTCAAGTTAATGCGATGCCACTGTTTTATAAAACTTCTTTAGTGCCATCAAGCTTACTTGTGCTAGTACTTTACCTATCACTAGATCTTTCACCTTACAAATTGCATCCTGACTAACTTTACTTTAAGTAATTGCAGTCATGGTAACTGTACACTTATTGTTTCTTTTTTGTAATGAGTGTCTACTTGCAATATAATTATCATGAAACAATGTCTTCTCTGTAGAATTATAATGTATTGTTTCACATTCAGATCTAGCCATGTTTCATTGTGGTTGTCACTTGTTATGTAGTCCTACATAATTTGCCAGCTTTACTCGAGAGTGAAGCTAGGTAGGGTCACTTGAGGATCCCCATCATAATAATAATAATAATAATAATAATAATAATAATAATAATAATAATAATAATAATAATAAACAGGTAGGCACAGTAGACAAACATTCCTTTTTCAGAAGTGACCTGGGAACAATGCCTGGTTAAGTGGCTTGCTCAAGGCCAGGCAGTACCCAGTCAACCAATGTAAAATAACTAACTAAATAAACTAATGTTAAATTGCAGACACACACACACACGCACACACACACACACACACACTCACACACACACACACACACACACACACACACACACACACACACACACACACACACACACACACACACACACACACACACACACACACACACACACACACACACACACACACACACACACACACACACACACACACACACACACACACACACACACACCTTTTCTTCATTCCTAGAGATAAACATTCTTTCTGATCTGCTGTTTGTAACTACTCTTTTCTTCCAGATTTACATACAGGTACTTGGCTCTTACAAACTTCCTAGGCCTTTATCTATGTACCCTTGTCCCTCCAATATAGACATTTTACATTATCTTCCTTTTCTGGTTAATCTTTTGTATTAAAGTTAATAGCCAATCTTGAGCATGCCAATTCTGCAAAGCAATAGTGCAGATAAAGCTGTCTAAACTGGTTAATATGAGTCAGCTGCATTCTAGGAGAATATATTATTGTATCCACTAAAAGAATAAACAAGGTTGTGAAATACAGTCCTAAAACCAAGCTTACCAAGAGGATAAGAAGGTCTTTATAACTACAACCATATGAGCTAAACAAAACTGATATACTTTAACGTTTACCAATAATACAAAAAACAAAGACTTTAAAAATCATTACTGTTCCTAAGGGTTTGAGATTAGGAAGGGGGGGTAGACTACAGGAATATGGAGGAAAATGTAAGAGATCCTGATGGAGTAAGATATAGTCCTAAATGTGTCTGTATGCTAGAGCTCATGATCTTTCTCGAATAGGTGAAAGATGATTCAAAGTTGGAAGGAGCCCCTGAATGTTTTCTTGCAATGCAGAGTGGGAGAAAAAAAAAGAAAAAGATTCATCACAATAAGCAAACCAGTCTTGTTGTAGTAGGCAGGGAGTCCGATGCTTCAATTCATATTTAAGTTCGTATCTCATTCTCTGTTTAGTTTACAGTTCTTATAATGTGTGCTTCTCTGTAGAAATTTCAGTTCCTTGATTCCTTGTTTTTCAAGCCCTTCCAGCGTCAACTACTTTACTTCTTTCTTCATGAACTCTCTTTCTACCTCAGCATTTCTAATTTCTTTCACAAATTAACTACCTGAATATACTTTTATTATTAGATCATGCCACTTTATTCATAGTTGCTGTCCATAATACTGATTATAGAAGCTGTAATTACTTCATAATGTGCTCACTGCTGTCATTTAGTTTACTCTGGTAATAATACTTGTTTCAAATGGTTATTAATGGTTAAAGACATGTAATGCAGTGCCAGGTATGTATTATTCAAATTTAGATAGTGTCCTATTTTTCCCATTTCGGGTATTATCCTATTTTCTTATGCTACCTACGCTATTTTTGTACTGCTTTATGTTGCTTTCCAAGTGTTCTACTGAATTATGCAAAAATGGGTCAGTCATGCTTCATTATAAATCAAAAATCTAGAAATGTATACATATATATATATATATATATATATATATACGTATAGATAGATAGATAGATAGATAGATAGATAGATAATAACTGCTCTGTCACACTACAGTGGGAAAAAGAGACTTCAATCCACCATCATCTCCTTTTCATCAAGTTAATGCAGTTTTGATGAACCATAACAAAAGAAAATCTCACTAAAGAATGTCACATCAAAGAGTAGGAAGGCCTTTTCCAGTGATCATTTCAATCTGAAGCGGTCAAACTTTTAAATCTTGTACTCTGCAATTACTTATTTAATGTTTTTGTCACAAATTATTGAGCACATTTTTTTTATTACTTTTAATCATTTGTTATATCAACCAAAACTTTCCTTGGGCACTTGATGGGTTTGAACTTTACTCAGAAGTGAATCTAGGCATTCCAACACAGAAATGAATTACTCAGCGCCTTTATTATTTGGATATGCAGTTCTGAGATCTCCTTTAGGAGGTACCAAAGGTATCACTGGGCCATTTTTTAAATCTTTGCCAACATTATTAATAGCTGTACAATTGTAATAGTTTTAAACTGTACTTTTAACCATTTACTAATTTAGTAGCTTTTCAAGTTTGGTTACTCAAGTGCTTCATAAGTCAAACTTGCAATCTATTGATCTTTTTGAATCTTAACTGCCATCATACTGTTTTGGTATTTTCTGGTTTCCATGTAGTTACTGATGTTGCTTTAAATACTTTAATTGAGATGCTTAACTGTGAGCAGTATTTTGTTCTAAAAGTTTTGCTAGTTACTGCGTAATGAGTCCATCCCATTTTTTCTGCTTCTTAGGCTAATTTTAAGCAGTAGGCTACTGGATATTATGATGACTGTGGCTACATGTTCTAGGATCAAGTTCTCAAAAAGAATTGATTCAGGCATTGACTTTATAAATGAAGTGTAGTCCCAGTTCTAAGTAGACAGTATGAGACAGAGAACAAAGACTGTTAGTCTATCATGATTTCCAATCTCTCTTTTTCAACTGAGAAAAATCTCTGAATTTTCTTGAACTATAACACGTGCCTTGTTTCCATATTGAAGAATGTGACATCATATACTGTAACTGATGTGATCAAAGATATGGTGTACTGATGACTCACATTTGGCTTATGATGACTTTTGGGTAAGAGGTGTGCCACAGATTAAGTCTTACCAGTCTTGGATGCACCATGTACCCCAAAGCTCAAATGACAGTCCATGATAATATCGGTCCTTTATTTCATAGCCTGATTGTGGTGTCTTCCCATTCATTTTGTAAACAAAAGATATATCTTTTCTCCTGAATTTGTCCATATTACATTTAGCAGCATTGAGAGTAAGACTGCTGTTATTGTACCAGGAACTGTATTTGGTTAACTGACTTGAAGTATTTTTGCATCCTTCGTAAAGATAATTATATTGTCCAGTTTGACATCATCAGTGGATTCTGTTAATCACTGCTGTACTTATGTCTGAAAAAAAAATCTAATTGGATTAGTTGTAACAATGAGCCTTAAAGGACACCACTGAATATTTTAATAAGACTGGGTAGATATTCTGGTGTTCTCATTTTTACCCTTCACAGAATTAGTTACCCATACAACTGTTAATGTTGAGTTGAAAATGAAATTCTCCATGCACACAAAACTGCTGCTTCTGACTGAAGCTAAACATCTAATCCATTTGCAAATGAATAGTGCACACCTACAAATATGCATTCTTAAACACACAGACTACTGTGAATTGGTTTGGGCATGGTAAGTTTTAGTTTTGTGGTTTACAAATGTTTGTTGAGGGCACAGAATGTTGAACTCTCTTTTAGTGAAATGACTACCCTCCATGATTGAACTGAAGAAAATAATGAACTTGTCGGGCAATGAAGACACATAAATCCAAGAGTTGTAATAACAAGATAAAATGAAGGGAAGTCATTTAGTTTAGTTCTGAAGAAGTCTATTATTCACTGGACAAAAGCATTCATCCTATGGTTTGTTTGCTGACTGTTACTTTTGGGAAAATTGCTGTGTCATGCAGTCCTCTTGTATTCTTGGTTTTGCCTCTGCATGTTTGCCATCATTCGCTGGTTATAAGTGCATCACTTCCCCTTTAGCTTGTTATTTGCCTCCATTTTCAATTCAGTGAGGTCAAACTGCCTAAAAAATCCAAAACATTGACATTTGGCAATAGTTTATGTACTCTTAGACTTGACATAAGTTAAAGAGTGTGTTTGCTGTTCTGAAGACAGCCCATCTGATCCTGTAACTTATTCTGTGCTGTGGTCTGTTTGTCAAATTCATGGCACATAACACAAATAGTGTCAATATGGGCAACCAAGATGGTACCAAGACTTAGTCTTTGTGCTTCTCACATGTTCTATGGTCGATTCAGAAATACCCATGTGACTGATAATGGAAATGTTTCACACTGATCGCATGGGTGATTGATAATCAACATTTAATAATGATCTCCTATGTTATTGCTCATCATGTAGATCTTATAGTGATTCTTGTGTAATCTCAACACCTGATAATTATTTGAAGATATCTAAATCATGAAAAAAATGCAAGTTATAGTAAAGAAGTAGGCTAATTTCTATTCAGGCATTGTAAACACCATGAGTTAGGGTTCATTTAATTTCATTTTATTTATTTGCTTAGTTTTATGTTGGCTGAAAGATCATCTCATCAAAGGTGCTGGTGCGAGGTTATTGTAATAGCAGGGATGTAAAATATGCCTATTCTATGCTATTGCAAAATCTAGGAGATGGAATGGGTATGGGGGGGGGGGTGCATGTGACATTTCCTCCTTCAAAAAAGTTTTTTTAAGTGGCATGCTCTGAGTTAAAGGACAACAACAGGATATGAAGGCAGATTGCTCAACCTGCTGTCTCTTTTTATCCCTGTTCGTTGATACTGCCTCAAAAAATGACCCATGCAGCTTTAAAAGCTAATCCACTCAACTGTTTTCCCTGTTAGTCTTCCTACCTTTCTGTACTGTTTTACTTTCACTTTGAAAACCAAGTTGAAAAACATCTAGCTGGTTCTGAAATGATGATGTCACATCTGCCAGAGCTCTTGCTCTAGCTACCGGGATGTTTCCTCCCCCAAAGTGATGTAATCCCTGCCTGATTTGCATGCTGTATAGAAGAGTCAGTGGACCTCCCACATTGTGATGTCAGAGCTGCCTTTCCCAGCCTGCTCTTAGTCTGGCAAAAATGTCAAACTATAATCTCACTTTTCTGAAGAGCCCTACCGATATGTGACAAAGTACAGGCAGAAGCACAGTAACAGCTGCAAAAACTAAGAGCATAAATTTGCAATGACCATGCGTAGACATTAATTGCATGTTTTTACATAAGAAGCAGATGTCTGTCACAATTAATCGACAACACTACATCAGATTACAAGAAGTATGCAATACTGTAATTTTCTTAAATTACCACTTAAAAAAAGGATGTGGGTGCTGTCATGCAAGTCTGTGAAATATTTTGTGTTCATTGTGCATCATTTGTTAGCTATTTAACCAAACAGGAAGGAAGAATAAGTGGGAGTTTGATGCTTTGCAAAACAGTGATTATTCCCAGTGCTATGGAGCATGGTTCTAAATTTGAAAGGAAGAGTGCAACAAAACAATTTCCCACTGTAAGCAAGGAAAGGCTGACAAGAAAACAGTACATTAGTCTGGTCACCTGTTGTGAGCTGTCAATCACATGCAGATAATAGGTCAAATTACATTTAGCTCTTTGACAGCTAGGGAAGGTAGGCGTCAAGGGGAGGGGAGATGCCTTGAAGAACTATATTTCAGCCTTCACAAAAGAAATCAAGTTAGAATTTCTCAGGAGAAAGAGCAGTAAAATGCACTTTTCAATTCTGTTCTGTAGCATTTGAACTGCTTGTGTTTAAAGTAGTCGTTGAAAAAGGAAAAAATCTTAACCAAAAGTAGGTGACTGTAACACAGCAGTGAATGCCTGTAAAACCAGTGGAATGACAGGAGCTTTAGGGAACACGTGGTAGATCTGATGCAATTTTTTTGGAGACAAGCAATGCATTCTGGGATACTTAGAGGCAGACTAAACAGTCAGAATTATTTCAAGATGCCAGACCCCATGTGGTCAGAGTCAGAAAGTGCGTATGAAAATATCTAAAATGCTCTAAATAATCCCAGAGTGGTGTTAAAATGTAGAAAACACCAAACCATGATGAAATAAACATGTTTTTTGAGTCTGTGGGTGCGGTTGTCCTTTATAGTGTTGGGAGAATGCTTCCATCATTGAAATGTTAGTATTTTCTGTTTCAAGTAGGTTTTGATGATAATCGATGCTGTGATGTTTTACAAGCCAATTTCATATACGCTATCAATCTATCTATCTATCTATCTATCTATCTATCTATCTATCTATCTATCTATCTATCTGTAGGTGTGTGTGTGTGTGTGTGTGTGTGTGTGTGTGTGTGTGTGTGTGTGTGTGTGTGTGTGTGTGTGTGTGTGTGTGCTGATACTGATTTAGGCATGCATATTTAGTGTTACAAAGGCTGGTGCTGTGACGCACTTATAAGCATAAGTAAAGGAATAAGAAAGAAGCATGGGAGAGCAGTTACAAAAGAGAGTAACTGTACTATTTATGCTTTTAAGCATATTAACTAGGCAGGGTGGTTAACAAACTGTTTTAGAAGCATTTGTGTTACCTTCTTTAGGAACAAGAGCCAAATACAAAGTTAATGAAGGAAGTATGATCAGTGCTGTTTTTAAAGTCTCTGGGGAGTCTGTTCCAAGGTGAAAACACTAGGTTAACAAATTCTACCTTTCCTCTGGTACATCTAGGTCTGAATGTGGCAAGAATTCTAGCATTGCCAGCTTCTGATGCATGGGAGGTTAGTACTGTGACCTTATGAATGTCATTTAGTTTCATAGTGGATGCCAATAATATAGAAAAGACATGTGTGTCCTAGGATTAACAAACTTTAGTGAGAAGCTTACTGGAGATTTATTGGAGAGAGAAAGAGATGCAGACAGACAGAGAGAGATGCTACAGTGCTTTCTGAAAGTAGGCAAGTGTTGAATTAGCAAATATGAATAACAGAAGTAGGGGACACAATTCTATGGTTAAAATCAAGTCACACAGAATACCTATCTTTCCATACTTTTTTGATTGTGTATGTATACATAATGCCTTAACAACCATGACTCATTTTCTCCACTAGCTGATTTCTGACTGCAGTGAGTCAAACCATTTGGTTTCATATTTGCTGAAATAGGTATAGTTACAATGCAGAGGCTGTAAAATATATATACCCGGGGCATATATGTTATTGTTTCTTCCTTCAAAATCCACCACATGATTTCTCATTTTCCTTGAAATTGCCTTAAAAATAAGCTTGCTTTGTTACAAAAAGATGCATAATGATTGCTCGTTTTGTAGCATGAAAAACATAAAAAGCCTTCCTGGTGTTTCTTTTTAAGTTGCATAGCATAAACATAATCTCCCCTTACTATCAGCTTTTTTTACAGCTCACAGAACATAAAATAACTGCAATAATAACTCTTCCATCTAAGTTTAATCTCCTAATCTGTCCTACAAGTGGACCTTAATTACAATGCTCCTCATACAGGTGTTCACATCAAAGCACTGAGATCTACTTACCTAGGACACCTATTTTTGTCTCAGAGCAAACAGACTGTCAAAGATTATTACAGAATTGAATGGAGAAGCAATAGGATATCTTATAAAAAAGATGCCCCACCAATGCACATTAGCAAGGGAGTCCAAGCCCTTCAGTCAACAAGTGATTCTTATCCCTGCACATCAATAAATAAATCCCAACAGTGCAAAATCACATGTGTGTCCCATCTCTGGAGATCAACAAAAAAAATTCCCAACATCACACAACCACAAGTGAGTCCTGACATAGGTTCATAGGTTCATATGTGTTTTCTAGGCTAAAATCCACAAGGGTCTTTTTAAGCCTAGCCATGTATTCCAAATCTCTGACAGGTTCTAATATCCTTGATAAATGTAAGCAGGGGCTTGGTAGATGAAACATTTACAGGTTGCCTATGTCCATTAGAGACATAGGTGCCAAACCAGGGATGAATTTCCTGTTCCCCATCCGATTGTCCAAGTTGCACTTAAATTGGGTTAGGTAGGAGCTCTGCTTCACATGGATAGGGAGCCTGTTCCAGAGATGGGGTAGTCTCTGGGATACATGTCTGTCTCTCCAGCAGGTCCTATTTATATTACAGGCAAGGATAATTCTGGTATTGTTTGTTTTGTGGATATGCAGGAGGTCCATCAGAGTGGAGTCTGACAATGCCCTATATGCCAGGCATAGATCTCCCCCTCAAAAGCCTGTAGAAGACAGAATACAGATAGGGCCATGAGCCAGTCTGCATAGGACATTTTATTTATGCCCTGTATTCTTTTATTAAGGAACCTCTGTGGATGTTCCAGTTGTTGGATATGCCTGGTTAGGTACATACCAAAGGGGGCATTGTACTCAATGATAGATATGATGAATGCCAAATACAGTGGAACAATGACTTCCCTGGACTTAGATGTTTATAAATTGCACAACATAGAATGATGTCCTCTTTACTGTAGACATGTTATAGTCAAAGGCTAGATTACTGTCTATGTGGGTCCCTAAGTCCTTGACTACTGTGTCAACTATAAGTGCAATATGATATTTACCAGGCATGGATGACTTCCTCAAGAGTACTATTATGGCTTTCTTGGCATTTAGCTTTAGTCCATGGCTCTGACACCAGTTGTTTGTCTGTGTCAGCCCTTCCTGGAGAACATTTGTGTCAGTGTGGGATTCAATGACAGCTCCTAATTTGTAATCATCTGCAAATTTAGTCAGCCAGTGACCACTGACATTGGCCTTGACTTCACAGAAGTAAATTTTAGAAAGGAATGGTCCAAGGACTGATCCCTGAGCGACTCCACTTGTGACTGGTCTCTTTGTAGAGGTAGAGTCCCCAATTCTAACTCCCTGGGTCCCATCTCTGAGCCGATTGGCTGTCCAATGAATCAGATATGCATTTGTACCTAACCTCTTGACTTTGTCAACAATGCCTGAGTGGGGTAGTGTGTCAAATGCCTTGGCCAGGTCAAGGTAGACAGTGTGAAACATTTTGCCGTCATCCATTGCTTTGGTGATTTCTCAAAGAAGTAGGCATGATCTACCCTAGATGAAACTAAATTGGGTTGGGTCCAGTGTCTGGAGGTTTACTATAGCACTACTAATCATTGCCATGATAATTCTTTCCATGGCTTTACATATAAGACTAGTGATACTTATAGGTTTGTAGTTTTCAGGGTCTGTAGATGGCCCACCTTTGTGCAGAGAGATAACTGTTGCTGTTCTCCATTCATGAGGAATGAAGCCTGTTTGGAGGCTACAATTAAATATCAATTCCAGAAGGCCTGATAGGTCATGTTTCATGCTATTTAGAAGGTATCCTAGGATACTGTCTGGGCCCATTAGTGCAGGATTCTTGACCTTAGAGAGAGCAATAATGACCTGTTTCCTAGTGATAGCAGGGGGAGTTATATTTGATTGTTTTTACTAAGGGAAGGTTGAGGAGGAAAGAGGGGTAAAGTTGGAGGTGAATTTATCAGTAGGTTGCTATATCTTCTGGCTCAGTATAGGTGGCTTCATTTACAATGAGCTCTGCACATAATTGTCTATTGCCTTTGAGGCTCCCAACACTACAAAACCACATGTGTGTCCCATCCCTGGGCATCAACAAAAAAATCCCAACATTGCACAACCACAAGTGAGTATTGACATGGCACAGCCTCAAGTATATCTCCTCTAATGTCCATCAGCAAGAAACCTCAGCATACACAATTGCAACAAAATCCCAGCACTGCAGTTCAGCAAATGAGTCCTACAATGATACATTACTGTATCCCAGTGATAGTCCTATAATTGTGTCCCAATTCTGTTCATCAACAAATGAGACCAAGAACTGTACCTCAGCAAGGGAGTCCTAACACTGCATATCAGCAAGAGATTCCCAGCACTGCCAATTTGCGTAGCCCAAAACTGAAATGCAGTGTTCTGAGTTTCCCCATTTGAATTTCAACACATGCAAATGAACCCAAGCACTACACTTCATCAAGTAATTCCTAGCATTGCATATGAAATGAGTCCACTCTAGCAGTGTACATTTGCAAATGAGTTCTAGCAATGCATATGTGCAAATAAGTCCCGGCACCACATATTTGCAAGCCCAGCACTTTGCAACAGTGAATCCCAACACAGCCATCAGCAAATGAACTGCAGCATTGCACATTCACTAATGAATCACAGCACTGCACATTCACTAAGAACTCCAGCACTACACATTGACTAATGAATCACAGCACTGCACATTCACTAATGAACCCCAGAACTGCATGTTCACTAATGAATCACAGCACTGCGCATTCACTAATCAGTAACAGAAATGCACATTCATTAATGAACCACATGAATCACTAATGAATCACAGCACTGCACATTCATTAATGAATCACAGCACTGTGCTTTCACTAATGAACCACAGCACTGCACATTAACTAATGAATCCCAGCAGTACACATTCACTAATGAATCCCAACACTCTGCATTCACTAATGAATCCCAGAACTGTACATTCACTAATGAACTCCAGCACTGCAGATTCACTAATGAATCACAGCACTGTGCATTCACTAATGAACCCCAGCACTGCACGTTCACTAATGTATCACACTAGTGCGCATTAACTAATGAATCACAGTACTGCACATCAGTAGGGGTGGGAGGGTGGCCTAATGGTTAAGGTGTTTGCCTTACAAACACAAGGTGCAGGGTTTGAGTCTCACAAGGGAAAATTGACTAGGCTTAAAATGGCTCGCAAGGGCAGTTAGCATAGTGCTAACTTATGAACATAAGTATATGAACTGTTGCACTACACAACAATAAATGAGGCCTAGAAGTGCACAGAACATGAGAAAATATTCACCAGCACTTCAGACTTTTATAAAGACTACAGCATAGTAATTCACTGAAAGGTCCTAACATTCCATATAAGGGGAAGGGGAATGGACCTCAGTAAACAAAGATTTCCATGTGTTCCAAACTCTAAAGGCTTCATTTCCAAAACTGTGACACCCTGTAGGAGAATATAATGTTTCTTTGCATTATGGGCAGTAAAATAACTTAGATACTGATTAAACTTAAACAGCATCTTACAACTGTTAGGCATATGGACAGAATGGGAAAGTCAAGTAACCCGTACCTGCCGACAAAAGTCTTTTTCTAGTGAATTTTTAAAATATTTGGGGGGTTTCTGATCACACAGTACACATCCAGCACTCTACCTACTGTAGAAAAACTGTGACTGTCATAGATATGAGTATTTAGGCTTTTTAATATGCCAATATTCCTAAGCACACTCACAACAATGCTTCAAGGGACTGGCTACTAGACCAAAAATGATTGCTAAATCTAATCATATCAAAGATTCCTCTAGTAGTAAAAAAAAGTTTACTGAAATAGAAGACATTCTGGATGTTTTCAGGTCTCATTTTAATAACACAAACCAACAATGGATACACAAAATCTAATTAAAGCATTTATAAAAATATTGAAAATAGACTGACAGAGGTTCAAATAAAAATAATTGCTAATTCTAAATCAATGTCTGAATGCAAAATTCAAATTAATAAATAAAAACCCAATAAGGTACTTGGAAAGGATGGTATAATGCATGAACTATACAAAATTATGACTAAGGATGCTTTGAGTATTTTACTATTGGTACTTTTAATAGTTAAAGGACTTATGAAGGTGCCACCATCCTAGAAATAGACCCTAATATCCCCAATTTTAAAATCAGACAAGGACACAACATAATGTTCTTCAGGGTTCCTATTACCTGATTGAACGTTTAGGTTAGCAAATACCTAAATGTCGATATGGTAATAGCGAAAGCAAAAAAACTGCGAATGGCCGATTTAACACAGGGAAAGAATTCCCTTGGCCAGTAAGAGGATGTTGCTCCTTTCCCCACTGTAGAGCGATCTTGGAGTTAGTATATTTAGTTAGGGGGGTGTGAGGGGTTGTTCTTCTTTCAGCTTTTCCCGGTTAGGGGTCACCATAATGGAACTCCGGTCTGCTAATGATTGGCAGTAGATTTTTACGGTGCCGAGGTGCCAGCTCGATGCCCAAACTTCAACGAAGGCATGCTCATTCACGCATGTCTTTTGAATGCCACTCGACTGCGGGGAGGACTCCACACAGAAGGCGCTCCAGCTGAGAATCAAATGGGAGAACCTCTTGCTGTGAGGTGACAATGCTACCACTTCACCACCGCAGACCCCCAAATTGGGGAGTGTGAGGGTGAAGCCTCCTACTTCATTTTGGTTTATTTTTTTTTTTTTTTGCGGCTGAGGGAATTCATTCCTACATTAAATCAGCCGTTCATGGTTTTAATTTTTTGATATTACCAGATCGATGTTTAGGTATTCTCTAACCTAAACGTTTGATCGGGTAATATAGACACGTTCTTCATACAGACCAATTTCATTATTAAATGCCTCTAGAATAAAACAATTTCTTCCAATGCTGATAAATAGTGATCAGACTGGGTTTATAATGAACAGGAACACCTATGACAATATCAATAGAATACTATCAATAACTGATTACACTAATAACTCAAAAAAGAGCTAACTTTGGTTAATCTAGATATCAATAGTGCATTTGACTCAGTTAATTGGGAGTACTTACTATTAGTAGTGGAGGAATGTAATTTTTCAAGCAATGTCTTACAATTAATCAAACTTCTCTTTGAAAGCTCCTTTGCATACATTAAGATAGGCTCATATACTCCCCAATCAATCATGATTACTAAAGGTACTAAACAGCATTGTCCCTTGTCCACATTGCTTTTTGCTCTAGTTATGGAACCTTTTCCAAATTATATAAGATCAATGAAAAACATCAAAGGCATATTAATAAATAATTATTTAATCCCCAAAACACAATTATTTGCAGATGACATCCTATTAACTTTGACTAATTGCAATTCTTATCTTATTGCAGTATTCCAAGCAACAGAAATATTCCAGAAGAAATCAGGACTCCATTTTAATGAGAATAAGACTAAAATACTACCTCTTAATTATAATATTAATAAAATAGATAAGAAATTACATAAATACATCGTGAAAGATGGTAAAATCACTTACTTAGGGATAATCTTGTCTGATAATAGTAAAGATATAACAACCTTTAATTATAATAATAACTTAAACTCCATGAACATACTCCTGATAAATGGGCTATTGTCAAAGGAAAAAACTTCAAAGACCAATACACATAAGGTTCAGGTTAAGGCACTTTTAATTCTTGCAGCAAGGAGACAAAAACATGCAAAAATACAGAGTTTGTCTGATTAGTAACAGGAAGTAAGCCATTCTTATACTGTTTTACAAGACATTGCCTTCTAAGCTGACGTAATCAAGTACAAGCCTACAATATTGTCTAAGCCTAATATCATCCGCCACTAAAATCACTCTCTCTACTTCCTTCCTTATCCCCTCCCTTCTCTATGGGGCCCCACTACTTACTAATCTCCAGTCCTCACTAATAAAACAGCTTACCTCCTGCTATAACAAAATTGCAAAGTTCGCCACCAGCCATAAGTCTTCCACTCACCACTGTCTCTCCCTACATAAACTAAAATGGCTAGAACTTCCCAAACAACTAACTTACACTCAACTAACTCTAGCCCATAAGCTTATTCTAAACCCTTCCCTCTGTCCCTCCCTTTCCTCTGCCTTTAAAATGCACCTACCTAACCGAGTTCTAAGGTCTAATAATCAAAATCTACTAGAAGTGCATAAACCTACTCATCCCCAGGCAAAAAACTTCTTTCATTCAGCCTTGCTCGCCTCTGGAACTCCTTACCACCAAACATCCGCACCACCTCTAACCATTCTACCTTTAAGAAGTCTCTTTTCCTACACCTAGCATCACAGTGGGAATGCTCTTGCTCCCACCCCACATAACTAACTCTACTTAATGTACTTTAATATCACATCCTTCTTTTAGCTACTATACTTGTTCTCTAATTTGTATTAATTTTTTGCATTGTTCTATTGCTAACATATTTTTTCTCTCAATGTATTAATTGTTATGACTGCTATTATATATCTGAATAGTTTCACATTATTCTGACTACATTGTAATAATAACGTTCTGTCCCTAGACTGTCTCTGTCGAATATTATATGTAATTTTGTTTTTTTTTTCTGGAGCTTTTCTCCCTAGGACTCCATTGAAAACGGGTTCTTTAAGGCCCAATGGACTATCCTGGTAAACCAACTGCAATAAATAAATAAATAAATATATTGTTCTTTACAGCAGATGTTGTTCATGATTTTCTGCTGACATGACATTACATTACTAGATTCGTGCAAAACGTTTTGAAAAATAGCATGGCCTTGGAGACCACTAGCTAGTTACAATTATTTCTACAGTGCTGTGTTACATTTCAAGGTACTCTGCTAATTCAAGCACAAAGCAAACACAGATTATAGTTCATATTCTTCAAGCAGTCTTTGTTCTACTTATCTATCATTTCTGCAGCTATGTATTTTCTCATAGCACAAACAGAGCTAATTGTCTAAGTTTAATAACATTATAGAAACTGTATTGTCCTATTCATTATTTTCCTAACTAAGCAGAAAATCATCTGCTTCTCAGTAAATTTCCAAAGGCATAAGCAAGATTTCAGCTGTGCTGACAAAATACAAGGTCAGAAAGCATGATCAGAAAGCATTCACAGTTTATATGGATTTATGCAGTATGAAATAGAATAAATGTGTTAACCCTATTAGGTTTTTAAATACACTAATACACACATTAATACATATTTTTCCAACATTTCCCCCTATTAATACTTTTATTCTACTTTCAAAAAGCATAAACAGTTTGTTTTTTCTCCCAACCTCTTCCACTCAGGATTTGCAGTTAAGAGAATCATTCAGTTTAAACTTATGAAAGTGTTTCAGTCTTCAACAGTTCTTCAAACTCAGTACTTTGATACAAGGTTTCAGAAACCGACATGTCAATAAAATCTTTGATCAGTCTTTTCATGCAGGGGATGCCACAACAAACACACACTCCTAACAGGAGCATTCCCACACAAATGGCAATCAGGATGTTCATTAGGATGGTACCCCCACCCCCCAAACCATTTCTGGAAAAAGTCAGTCAGTGGTTTGGGCCTGGTTTAGTCATGACTGACACTTGCTGAATCACCTCAAGGTGGTTATCTATCTCATGCTGATTGTCAGGAATGTACGAACAGCATTCTTCTTGGATTAAAGCACAAGTACCGACTTTGGCCGCCAGGGTGAAGTCAAGAGCCATGCGGATTTGAAGCACTACAGTTCTCATAGCATTCAGTTCATCAGTTACTAATTCGAGAGCAGAAAAAGTTGCATTGCTCATTACTTCGAGGAGTTTAGACAGTTTTCTCAGCTCCCAAATTAATTTCACTGCTCCATATGCTGGTAATATGCCTGCCCATGATATAACAGTGTCACTCAAATCCATATGTGTCAGTTTATTGCTCATGGAATGATGTTTTTTCCAGCCTGCTTCGATTTGTCCCACTGGATTCTCAGGTTTCTCAACAGGTTTCTTGGTGACCTCTCTGGCATTTCGAATTTTACCTTGAGGCAAAACAGCAGTGTGCCATATGGCCGGAACCAGGTAACCCAAAAAACAACTGCCGGACCAATTCTCAGGTAACCATTTGTATGCCTTTTTGCCACACACAAAATAACAATCCTCTACCTCAGTAGTAACTTTGCTGCTGACATACGCTTGCCCTGCATGAAACATTTTGCTATCAGTTATAGACAGTTGCTTAAAAAGAAAAGAATTATGTTGTACTTCATTAATCGTTTTATGCATCAAGTCAAGAAATGAATCATAGTCTGTATTACAATAAGAAACTGCATTATTTGCTTTGGTGTAACATTTATAAGGAACAGTCACATTGCAATTGCTCCAACCCACCTGAACAATATCATTTTTATAAAAACACACATTTCCTTTCTGTGGAACAGACAAGTGCAATGCTATTTTTTCTTGTGATTTAATAGTTGTGGTATCATAAATCAAGTTTTCCCAGGTCTCATTGACCCCTAGGGGGACTGAAGTCATTAATATTCCCCTGTATGCTGTCGGTAAAGCTGTGCAGATCCAGCAATTCGAAACATTAAAAGTCTCAGCATACACATATTTGATTGCTTGGTACGTGTTAAAGTTCGGGTGCCAGTCTATGAGTAACGCATCACGTTTATTCAGTTCAGCTTGTGTGGCTGGAAAAAGGAAGGGCCACAGCAAAAAGATTATTGTCATCAATATAGTTAACAAGATGATCATGCAATATTTCTGTGGTTGTTTTGCATTCCTGTTTGCTCTGGATTTTGGCATTTTTGTTCTTGTTGTGTAACAGTAATAAGATTTTTTCCAGTTCAAAGTTTTTAACCAGTTTGCAGTGTGTCAAATGGATCCAAGATGCTCGCTCCGCAATCTAAACTGCGGTGAGTGTTGACAGTAGCACTTGGTACGGGCCCTCCCACTTCGGTGTAATCCAGTTCTTCTTTTTGATGACTTTCACCCAGACCCAAGTGCCTGGGGCTACTGCTACTTCCGATGGTCTGGTTTGTTCTTTATCTGAAACAGAATTTAACTGCAGCAAATGTTTAGAATTCAATAACTTCTGTATATACTCTGCAAGTGTACAGTCAGCTTCCTGGTCTGCAGGCACGAGAGGTTTCCACTGAGGTATATAATATGCCCACCCAAACAATTTCTCAAAAGCAGTCAATCCTTTTGAATTCGGAACAGTTCTCATGCTCAACAGTGCCAGGGGCAGACAGTACACCCAATTTCTCTGTGTATCTTCTATAAGCTTCTTTAACTTAGTCTTTAAAATTCCATTGTGTCTCTCTACTAATCCTGCAGATTGAGGGTGATACGCACAATGACTCTTTAAAGAAATTCCAAAAATCTACCCAACTGTTGTATGGTTTGGTTTACAAAATGTGTGCCATTGTCACTGGTATGCCAAATCTGGGAATGATTTCTTTAACAAGGGTTTTGCAACAACTGGATTTTTAGTCGGAAAAGCTTCCACCCATTTGGAAAACATATCTACAATGACAAGACAGTACTTCTTATTTTCGCATTTGTTCAACTCTATGAAATCCATACAGATAGTATGAAATGGATACGGTGGTGTAGGGAAACTCCCTTGCTTAGGCTTTAACGCCCCTTGTGCATGATGTTTATTACAAACATGACATGATGAACAAAAATTTTTAGTATAGTTTATGAATCCATATGTTGTGAACACTCAGTTCACTAACTGTACCATCCCCCCTGTTGAGACATGGCACTGCCCATGGCTCAACAAAGCTGCATATCTAAACAAGTTAGATGGCAATATTGGTTTTCCCTCTTTGGAGATGTACAGCCCTTTCTCGAGAATTGCTCCTTGTTTTATCCATCTTTGTTTCTCAACTTGCATAGTAAGTGTCTGCATTGTTTTCAACATTTCTAAGTCTAAAATCTTGAAGGGTTGTAATTCCTCATTCAAAAGAAATACTTCTGAAGCTGAAGCTGCCTGCTTTGCAGCTGTATCAGCTCTCACATTACCTTTTGAAATTCTATCCTGTTGCTTGGTATGAGCTATGCATTTACAAATAGCTACTTTCTGAGGTAACTGAATAGATTCTAAAAGATCTAAAATAAACTGTGCATGATTAATCGGTTTGCCAGTAGATGTTATCATTCCTCGATTTTTCCACTGTTGCGCAAAAACATGTACAGTAGAAAAAGTGTACTGGCTGTCAGTTAAAATGTTCACACATTTACCCTTTGCTAAAGTACATGCCCGTGTCAAGGCAATCAATTCTGCTGCCTGTGCAGATAAACTGTGTGGTAAAGATTTGGCTTCTATAATGTCTGTGTCAGAAACTACTGCATATCCTACTAGGTTCTGTCCTGCAGGACCCCTTTTGCATGAGCCATCCACGTAGTATGTCACCTCGGCGTCATCCAAGGGAACATCCGTAAGATCTTTTCTGGGCAGTGTCTTTTGCTCAATCTCCTGCAGGCAGCTGTGCGGTATGCCATCTGCAGGAGTTGGAAGCAAGGTAGACGGATTCAAAGTCGTGCATCATTCAATTGTCATATGAGGTTGGCTCAACAATATAGTCATACAGGAAAGATGTCTAGCAGGAGAAAGATATGTTACTTTTTCTTGCAGTAAAATAATCGCGACTGCATGAGTCACTCTCAATGTGAGAGGGTGGAACAACACTACTGAGGCCTAAGCCTGCACTGCCATTGCAGCTGCAACTACTGCTTGTACACAGTGGGGTAAAGACCGCGCCACTGGGTCCAGTTGTGATGAATAGTAAGCAATGGGGCATTGCTTGTCCCCATGCTGCTGTGTTAACACTGATGTCATATAACCTTGCTTACAATCTACTGTTTGGAAAAAACGTTTATGATAGTTTGGTAATCCTAAAACTAATGAGGATGCTATCAACTGTTTCAATTTGCAGAAAGCGGATTCTGCTTCTGGTGTCTATTGTAATAAATCTTGTGCTGCCATAGGCTTCTTGTATATTAAGTTAGTCAGAGGTGCAGATTCCAAGGCATAGTTTGGAATCCAGCTCCGACAAAAATTGGTCGTACCCAGGAAGGACATCATTTCCTACTTGGTAGTGGGTTTCGGTGCTTGCAAAATCGCTATTTTTCTGTCCTCATCTAATGTTCTACCCTCTTTGGATATTACATATCCTAGGTATTTAACTTGCTTTCTCCAAAGCTGCAATTTATTTTTGTTTACTTTATGTCCTTGAGTGGCTAAAAATTGTAATAACGCTATGGTATCTTCTTTGCAATCTTGCTGGGTGGGGGCTGCCAGCAGGATATCATCAACATAAAGTAAAATCTGACTGCCTCTTGGTGGGGTAAATCCCGCCAAGTTGCTTGCCATTTCTTGTGAGAATATTGTTTGACTTTCACAATATCCCTGTGGTAGTCGCGTATATGTATACCTTTTCCCCTGAAATGTGAATGCAAACCAATGTTGGCTGTCAGGGTGTATTGGTATCGAAAAGAATGCATTGCTGATATCTACCACAGAAAAATATTTCTGTTGAGGTTTTAAATCATTCAACAGGGTGTGTGGATCTGGCACCGTAGATGCCCTTGGTATTACTGCATCATTTACAGCTTGTAAATCTTGGACCATACGCCATTCTAAATTTGCTTTCCTAACAGGAAATAAGGGTGTGTTACATGGTGAATCAGGAGATTCCACCAGTACTCCTTCCTTAAGTAAAGCTGCTACTATAGGTTTGATTCCTACCTCTGCATCTTTTCTTAAGGGATATTGTCGCTTCTGTTGTCTAAATGCTGACTTTGGTGTGATAGTAACTGGTCCTGCTGTACGAATAAGTCCTACATCTGATTTTCCTGTTTGCCAGAGAGTTTCTGGTATGCTTTGTAAGGCATCTTTTTCCTCTTTCAATAAGAGTGCTAATCAGCTGTTCTCGCTAGACTGCAAGTGTACAGCTGGGTGTGTCTGCGTTATCCAATTTAACTTCTGCTTCTGTACTCCCTGTTATGGCAGTTCTAACTCTGTCTGTTTTTCCCATCTCATGACTTTTTCTCCTAAGTCTGCCCATTTTACATTCTTGTCCTTAGTCAGGCTATCATGTGGTAATCGATTAGATTTATAAAGTGCAAAGAATTCCTGGGGCAATGAACAGCTGACTACACTGTTCCCTTCTATGTCCCAGTACAGATTACGTAATACTAATCTGTTTGCATGGTTTCAAAACAATTCTTGCTCATATTCCTTGTCAGGTCCTGGTGTGCTACAATAATACAGAGTACAGTGCAACAAATGCCGTTTATCAATGTCAAGGGAGGGGAACTTGCTGATGGCTACATTCATCAACTTCTCGGTCACCGCCCCTGGACCAGTCGTAACCAAGTCCTGGCTGTACCAATAAAACATTTTACCCTCCAATTGCACTGCAAAGGTGTAAATTTGTCGCTGTGCTTCCATACCCTGCATAGTCGGAACTACTGCTATACCAAATAGCTGCATAAGTTCTCTGCCCAAGAGGTTTACTGGGCATTTTGCAGAAACAACAATTTTGCTTCTGGGTCAATCCTGAAACAGGATCAGTTATCACAATATTATGGGAGAGGGGCTTCCGATACAGCTGTCCATTAGCTGCTTTCACTAATATGTAATCAGGTGACTCTGAGTCCTCTGGCAGTTTGGAGGGATGTATCAGGGTCCGTGAGGCCCCTGAGTCACACATAAATGTGACTTCCGTCCCTTCTACCAGGAATGTGACTTCTGGTTTCGTGTCTGCTAAACAGAGCTCTAAGCTCAATAAAGCCAAATCCAATATTTAATTTTCTTCACTATCCGTGACTTCCTGCACTTCCTCTATTTCTTCTGTCACATTCTCTACTCCTTCTATCACATTCTCATTTGTCCTTTCTCCACTATCGCCTTCTAGTGATTCCTGACTACCATATAGTCAGTCCTCACCCTCCTTGTCTTCCGTAGTTGCCTTCTTGTTTTTCTTGCAATCCCTTGCCAAATGTCCTTTCTTACCGCATTTAAAACACTCACCCCTTTTCTTTCGCCCTTCAAAGTCCTCTAATCGTTGATCAGATTGTTTGTTTCCCTGGGCATTTCTCTTGCCGTTTTTCCTGGACTATACTACATAAACTTCTGCTCCATCCTCTACAGAAAATACTTGGTCTTTCTTTTTCTTTTTGCTATTAAAATGTCTTTCGGCATGCCTAGCATATTCAAGCAATGACTGTAATCTACTTGTACGATGATCTACCATGTGTTTTGTAATAAAACTGCTTATGGGTGCAATACTGCTTTTCAAAAATGCATTCTTTAACTGCTGCTCATATGGGGAATCATGTGTCTGGTCTTCAGGAACCTGCATTCCACAATGCTTATTAAAACACTCTAACAATCTGGCATAATATCTGTCAATAGTTTCACCTTCTTGTTGGATGCATTGATTAATGCAAGTCCAGTCTGCCGTAGGCTTCCATTTCTCAGAGAATCGGTCTGTAAGACCTTTCACTCTGTTGTCTAACTCTGCGTTGCTATGTGGGAGTGGTTTATGTTCAGCGTCACGAGGATTCCAGTTGCCACTGATCATGTGCCAATCTGGTCCCACGATCTGTCTGACTACTTTTTCTACTTCGTCTCCGTTTAGGTAGTAACTTAACCTCATGCCTTGTAAGTCTTCTAAGAATTTTCTAAAATTAACTTTTGGATGGGGAATTCCCTCTGTGGCTTTCCGGATGTCTTCCGGTGTCCACGGTCTATACACTAGGAGTGTTGGGTCCTGACCTTCTTGTCCTGCCTGAAGATTAGGCACTTCTATAAGTGGCATATTTCTTCTTCACTCATATATCGTGAATTTCTACCCATTTGATATAACTCAATGTCCCCTTTTGAGTTTCCTGCCCGTGTTTGAGACCTGGTCTCGACGGGATCTCTAACAAACGGTGTTGCTTTTGTAGTGTCTCTACTTACAGTGATAACAGGATATCGCAGGGGTGGACTAACTTGTTCATTTGCCTCATATTCTGGTAAGGGAGGTGGAGGGGCTGATGCTATTACTAAGTTATTGTCTTCTTTATCTAAAAACATTTCTTTTGAATTATTACTCTTTTGTTCCCTACAGTTTGCTTCCTCAATCCACCTGTGTGCCTGAGGAATTCCTAATTTACGTTGCTTTTTTACCCAACCTCTGGAATCAGTTTTAAGCTGTTTGACAAGTTTAACAAGTGAGGATTTTTCTAATTTACCATCAAATTCATACTTATTAACCCATTTTGAGTAGTATTTAATATTATTGGCACGCTGTGATTGCATATATTTCACGTCTTCGGTTAACGGCGGAGTTTGGGGTCTTTTTGTGCACTTATTTCCCATTTTGTTCTAACCTTTAAAATGTTACGTAACCCTTCTTATCTTTTACGTGGTACCACTGGTGTTTTTTACATTCTCTCCAGAATGACTGCCTACCTATTCTGTTTCCCCGATCTATGACAAGACAGCAATCTTTTTGTCCCTGACTTGTACTAAGCAAATCTCTTGACAAAACAATACTAATCAAGTCCCTGATCTAAAACAGAAAAAAGGTAAATTCACCTTACCTGAGCCTCTGTGATTGATCACCTGGTTCGAGGTAAACCCGTCCTTCAGTCACAGATCAGAAAGTGGCTGGCCTCTTTTGTACGACAATTCAGTTGGAGGTCTTTTCAGATAAGAAGAACCGATGTGGTGTCTTCCCTGTATGGTTTCAAGCCACCTGGCCTGTCTGATCTGAGGCGAAGTGAAGGTTTCCGGTCCGAAGGACCAATCTATCAAAGGAAAAAACTTCAAAAACCAATACACATAAGGTTCAGGTTAAGGCACTTTTAATTCTTGCAGCAAGGAGACAAAAACATGCAAAAATACAGAGTTTGTCTGATTAGTAACAGGAAGTAAGCCATTCTTATACTGTTTTACAAGACATTGCCTTCTAAGCTGAAGTAATCAAGTACAAGCCTACAGTATTGTTCTTTACGGCAGATGTTGTTCATGATTTTCTGCTGACATGACATTACATTACTAGATTTGTGAGAAACTTTTTGAAAAATAACATGGCCTTGGAGACCATTAGCTAGTTACAATTATTTCTACAGTGCTGTGTTACATTTCAAGGTACTCTGCTAATTCAAGCACAAAGCAAACACAGATTATAGTTCATATTCTTCAAGCAGTCTTTGTTCTACTTATCTATCATTTCTGCAGCTGTGTATGTTCTCATAGCACAAACAGAGCTAATTGTCTAAGTTTAATAACATTATAGAAACGGTATTATTCTATTCATTATTTTCCTAACTAAGCAGAAAATCATCTGCTTCTCAGTAAATTTCCAAAGGCATAAGCAAGATTTCAGCTGTGCTGACAAAATACAAGGTCAGAAAGCATGGTCAGAAAGCATTCACAGTTTATTTGGATTTATGCAGTATGAAATAGAATAAATGTGTTAACCCTATTAGGTTTTTAAATGCACTAATACACACATTAATACATATTTTTCTAACAGTTATTTTTTCACTATGGAATAGACACTCTTCTTACTTAAAATGATTATCCTTCTGAAATTCTATATATAATACAGTCTTTATCCCTCCTATTCCAAAAATATAAAGAGTATAATTCTATGTTTATGAGATTTTTATGGTTCATAACAAGCTTAGATTGATTTTAAACTATCATATTAGAGATTGGACATCGGGTGTTATTGGTCTTCCAGCTTTAGAATTATATTCCTTATCCTCAGTTGTTAAGATAATAATTTCATAGTTAAATAACAATTATAATTCCAAACAGAAAGATATTCAGGGAGGTATTTGGTGTAAGTCCAATAATTTAACAAAATCATATCATACTAAAATAGATACTAATAAATTTCATTGGTTAGTAAAAGACTATTTTATAGAAAACAAAAACAAACTGATTCAGTCTTATTATGTTAATACAATAATAACCTCCTTTAAAATTTTCATTTTCAGGAACCCTGACTATAAAGCATGTATTTTCCTGCATTTCCAGTTGTCTATACTCAAAATTGTATTAATATATTTAATTTAACAACAATGACTGCATTTAAAGACAAAAAACTGTTATACTGGTATCAAATCCTGCCCACAAAAACCTCCATACCCATGACCACTTTTAGCATCACTTCATTAAATAATATCATCATCACCCCCTCTCACCACACTAAACTTCTAGGAGTTGAGATAGACTGTAATATGTGATTTCATGTCCAGATAGCACAGACAGTCAAAAAGTACACAAAAAAATTGGAACTTTCATCAGATGTTAACACTAAATCTAACACACATTCATTTAAATAGAAAATGACTACCTATTAATTAATGTGATTTCAGTCTTACTCATCCCTTAGACATACAGGTAATAAGTAAATACAAGCATCCACATATGCATATAGAGAATAAAATGCTCTTCCTAATATTCAGCATGTATTAAATATATACATATATATATATATATATATATATATATATATATATATATATATATAGATATGTTGAATCTTAGGTAGAGCCTTTAGTTTTAGTGTTAGCATCTGATTAAGCACCTTGGTCTGTGAAAGCGCTTATGCATTTATAAATAAATTGCTTTTACTTTGGAGAACCTAGTCATCTTTGAATCCTTTTGTCTTGGTGGAACCATCTGTAACTTTGCTGTGATTATCCAAATGTACTTTTACAGCACTGTACCTTGCTGCTGCTTTTAATTATGTATCTATCTTGTGTTTTAATTGTCCAGTAATTATTCAATGTTATATATTATGTGGAGCTATGCTGTAATTATCCAATGTATTTTTTATTAGACTGTACTTTGCTGATGCTTCTCAAATGTATCTACCCTGTGTTTATAATTGTCCTGTAAATTGTATTTTATGTGGAGCTTTTCTCACCGGGCCTCTGCTGAATAAAGGACATATGTCCAGTCGGATTTTCCTGGTAAACAAATATAAAATAAATAAATTACTAGACAATGGGAAGTTACAAAATGTTAACCATATCATTTATAAGTTTGAGTTAAGCAAAGACGTGGTTAGAAATTTAAAATTGTAGAGAATTAGTTGACAATAAGATTAATCTAATGTAACCAATAGTTAGAAATTCTTTCTCCGCATTCATCGATCTACTCATTATTCTAATGCACCAAAATATAATTAGAAAGGGACTTCTATCTAAAATATATAAGGTACTTAAGAAATCAACAGAATATCACAGAGAAAGCTATTAGAATTATTTTAGACTTGTTAATAATAACTCCTCAAGTAAAGATGATAAAAAACTAATACTCCAATCTTCAAAACAAACTACTTCATCATTAAAATAGAAGATATTCTCTTAGAAGTTCTTACATCGAACTTTTATCACACCACATAAAGTTGAATTGATTCAAAGAACTGCTGGATAGACTTTAATAATTAACTAACAACTACTCATCAAATTTTTTTTACTGTTTAAAAAGCTTTGTTTTATAGTATACACCATTGCAAATAGTTATTTTAGTTGTTTATTATTTTCTTTCAGATATGTATATTTGTTTTATAATATTTCTATTATTATATATTACTGTTTTGTTGTTTAAATTTTCAATAAAAATTGTGAAAAAAAGAAATGTCATGCAGTGAGTTTAACATTATTCGCATATATTGTGATGAAACCTTACAGAAGCTCTGCCTCTTGCCAGCTGACAAACCCTCATTAAGTCCTTGGAGAGTCCCTGGAGATCTAATAATAGGTTAGGCTCCCTTGGTCCCATTTCCATCCATAATCTGGGTGTTAAGCAGACACCTGCTTCATCGACCCTCTACCACCCTGAATACCATTTCTGATGCCTGAGACGCTACTCAAACTGGAATTGCCAAATGTTCAATGAGATGCCAAACCTTTGTAACCTGGCTAGGGTTCAGATTTACTTTTTTTAATCCAGTTTAATTGGAATTTTTCTTCTGCTTTTACAGAAATACAAATACTGTGCAACAGCAGTGAGTTTCAGTGTTCCAAAAGGGTTTTTATTTGTTTCCTTTTCCTCACATGGTACAGCAAGAATGAATATAGATCGATAGCCATTGTGGTATATTAAACACAGAGCTATCAGAGGAGGAGCACCTGATCTGTGATATATAGCAATAAGTAGCCTGTTTTTTTTTTTTTTGCTTATTTTTAGTAGTTATTGCATATTCTAGATATTTATAACAATTTTATTCTATACTGCATACTTTAACTGTATTTCATAGCTATTGGGTCACTGCTGGTTTTCTGCTGTGATAAACATTTCTGTAGTGGTTTCTGCCTAAAATAGCTTCCCACCCTCCCTTCCTATTGGCATCTTGTCTTTATACCTCTTGGCCTTGCAGTTGCCCACCCCTACTCTAGATTTGACCTGGGACACTCCTTCCAGTCTAGTGTCATTAGCTCATTCTACCTAATACAGAGAGAACATCTGAGAAGGTCAACCCACTTAGTTTATTTCCTTATGTTCCTCCTTTCTACCGTTCTTAAAAAAAAAATGCCTGAATCTCCTTGTGTTCTGACTGTGCTTCTCAAACATTTTGGAAATATAGAGTCTATGTTAGTGCATTTATTAAAACTGTATTTACCTTAATATTGCTACAACTCAAGTGCTCTAGGCTGCACTGCATCTGGATTGTTTTAGTGTTGTTTTAGCTGCTTTTCTTTATATATAGACTTTTCTGTATATGTAGACTAGTTACTTATTCTACTGTATTACTGCCTCTTAAATCGTTTTTAAGTTGTGCACTTGCCTTGCTTCATTTAAAAAGTTTAAATTGCTAATTTTGTAGAGTTTTAATTGCATTTACTGTTTAGGGCTACACACTCAAGTGTGTTAGCCTTTTCTGTGTTTATTTACTGTATTATTGCATTGTTTAGCCTGTTTAATAATAAAAAAATATCTTGTTTGCTTATTTCCCACCTTCCATAGCTAGTATAGTCCAGATCTCAGGCTATGCTGGTTTCAGGAATTTATTTTCTGTGTTCAGAGCTATCCAGACCTTGCTGTGGTAGAGAGAAGTCCTACTGCTTACCCATGGGACTGGTGATCATTGTACTGCCTATCTAACGCTAGAGGAGTGGTTTCCAGCTCTGAAATTGTAACTAGAAGCAAAGCTCTCTCCAGCCAAGATTGTGCTAGACAGTCAAGAGGAGAAGGTTAAAACCTGCACTACACCTCAAGCAACACACAGCCCTTCAAAACCCACACCATCAACACCCACACATAGCAACATTAAACCCATATATGTGGAGGCCCTTAACATTAACCTGCCAAGCAACAAGCTGAAATGCAAACAAACACCAGTCACAACCAAAGTGACACATAGCTCACAACACCAGTGTACCAACCAACAACAGCCCCTAAGGCAAGACAATGTACCCAACACTTTAGTCATAGGTGACTCTGTAATCAGGCACACTGATGCCCCACTCACCAGGCTGAGCAGGGAGAAAATTACAGTCAGCTGCCTGTCAGGTGCCAGGATCTGCCACATAATGCATGCACTCAAGTCACTCCACAACAAGTACAAATACGACTCTGTCATTGTCCATGTTGGAGTGAATGACTTGAGAAGTACCTCCCTGGACTACATGAAAAGAGACATAGAAGAGCTCTCAGATCATGTGGCCCAGGCAGGTATGACACTAGCCTTAAGTAGCATCCTGCCTTCACCCAGAATGATACCACAGTATAAGGACAAAACGATTGAGTTCAACAATTGGCTAAGCTTCTGATGTCATTCAAAGGGGATTCAGTATCTGACTGCCTAAGACGACATGATCGACAAACCACAATGCTTTGCAAGAGGTGGTCTGCACCTGTCTCCCCTGGGACTCAGGTTACTGGCTAAAGCTCTTGCCACACCTATAGTGCCTTTTTTAGGCAAGGTTCAAAGGACAAAACCACCACCGTAACAGATACAAGCATGCAAAATCTGAAGGTAATGCTACTCAATGCTAGAAGCCTAAACTTCAAAATGCACTCTCTCGATGCACTCCTAAAAATGGAGAACATCAATATCTGTGCAGTAACTGAGACCCGGTTCACGGCACCAGACAGCACCCCTGCAATACCAGGCTACAGCTCTTACCACATGTTTCGGCCACCAAACCAAGACCGAAACACTAAAGGTGGAGGAGTGTCCATATTCACCAAGGATATTCACACCTCCAGGCTAGTTGCCCAACACAAACACATCTGAAATTCTCCAGGTGCAACTAACACTATGTAAGACTACAATCCAAACTGTAGCTTGCTACAGACCCCCACCATGCCCCAAGATTCTCACTACACCTTTGTAAACATACTGGAAAATATTAAGATTCAACCAAACACCCTAATACTGGGTGATTTCAACTACTGTGCCATTAACTAGGAAAACTACTTGGGTACCAACACCTTTTCCCAACGGTTCATGGAATTCATAAATTCCAATGTACTGGATCAACTAATCCATTGGCCCACCAGGGGCTCCAATATCCTAGACCAGGTCATTACCAACATGGGAGACAGATGCTCCACACTAGTGGTCACCCCCTCCTTGGTCAGGTCTGACCATAAGCTAATCACCCTTGACATCCACATCCCACCCCCACCTCCCAGTAAGGAAACATCCGTAAAAAACTTCTCCAAAGCCAACATCATGCTACTGAAGTCAGAAGTGACAAACTTCATGACACCCATGCAAATGGGAGCTCAAAGTTAGACTGCTGAAAACTACACTAAGCCATTGTATGACCACATCCACTCATGCATGAATTGTGCCATCCCAAATAGAATTAAGATGCTCTCCTCCAAAAGAAGGAAGCCAATCTGGTGGTCTTCTGCCATAAACAAACTATACAACAGAAGGAAGAAACTGTTGCAGAAAAGAGGAAAATCCCAGGATGCAAAAATCTTCCTTACCAGCCTTAGTAAGAAGGTGAGATCCCTCATAAAATCCTCCAAGGCTAGTTACGAAAATAAAATTGTCAAAGATTCCAAAGACAACCACAAGGCATTCTATAGTTA